>NC_142931.1:57760795-57905795 GCF_046866305.1 Octopus bimaculoides | reverse complement strand
GACTTAATCATAAAATGACATACATCGTATATAAACACTGAATATATCTTCATATACTAAACTTTATGTATGTGTGTGTAAGTATGATAGCTAAAAATAAGTGTCTTCTTTTAAGAGGAATAATTATGGTACAAGAATGCAATAATACTGTATAAAGTGGTATATATGACTAACTATAATATCATTTACTTTTATCATTAGTTTTGTGGATTGGTAGAATTGTTAGTATAAAACAAAATGCCTTCAATATTTGTTCAAGATATGAGTTCAAATCTCATTGCCCCTCCTTCTAGGCATCAATAAAAGAAGTGCCAGCTAAATATTGGCCTTTATCAGTTTTTTACTGCCACCCACCTAACTTTTGGCTTGCTGGTTATGTTAGAAATTATTGTCAATTTTCTAGGAATAATTTTCAGAGAACCTATAAAACCATACTGAATGAAGCTCACTTCATTATAAGTTTTCTCTTATGGTTTTGTTAAAGAAAAGGTTTCACATATTTTTTTACTGTTATTTGTAATCAGACTTGATACTTTGAAACTTTTATCAAAAAATATATGCTACTTTCCAACTATGTCTACAATAATGAATATTAGAAATTAAAAAACTTAAAAGTTTTTCACATCATTTCACATATGTCATTTAAGTTATATCAAATTGACACTAAAACTTCTAAATGTTAACTTTTGATTCCTATAGTATAGTAATGCTCATATTGCATTTTGAAAGAAAATCTATTGATGGATAAATTCTGTAGCCAGCTTGTGCAGCCAAGGATAAATGAGTGGTTAATGCAAAATGACATAATCTGAAATGAAATTACAAAGCCAATTTGTTATGAGTAATCCCTCTTAGCAGCTATTATCAACAACAGTAACACTCACCATGGCTACCACAGAGACTAATAAATAATATATTATAAAATAAAATTACTATGAGGAATTCTGAGTACAAATTTTAAATTTTGGCAAGTATATATATATATATATATATATATATATATATATATATATATATATATATATATATATATATATATATATATATATTTATAATTGTTATGGTATAACATAATGCATTGTATTATGACAAAATATATTAGAAAATAACAATATGTGTCTCTGTGTGTGTGCATGTGTGTATACCTATCAAAATTTAAAAGTTGGCAGCACAAAATACCTAACAAGATCTCTCACTTTTTATACAAAGCTTTTGATAAAAGGTAGCATAACAATCTTAAGATGAGAAACCAAAAATACTACTCCATACAAAGCAAAAAAAAAAAAAAAGTTGATACTTTTTGAAAGGGGAGCTTATAATGACCATGGAGATGATAATAAAAAGAATTATGAATTCAGAAGAAAAAAAGTATGTTTATGTTTTTATGTGCAAATCATAAGTTTTCCAAACCAATACACCATATTACATTTTGTGTCTAACACCTTCAGAAGGCAATATACATTCAGATATTCATTTGTGATATAGAGTTTCCACAATTTTAGCTAAATGAATATTATTATCTGTCAGTCAATACAAGGAAATTCTGGTAGAAGAATTGAAATATTGTAAACTCTAACAGTGGCAGAATTTGTAGAGGGAAAAGTTGCTACAAATACTACAAATTCAAGAAATAGTCAATGTATTCAAAGGTAACTAATACTGCAAAATTCCTATAGAACAAACAATTTCATGCCAGAATATCAGCATTTAATAATTTGTATCAAAACTAACACAACACAGAATATAATAACTTGTATAAAGCTAACACAACACAGCAAAAAAGAGAACATCCGTAGTGAAACTACCTATCGCCATTAGATACAAACTACTATCGCCATTACATACAATCTTCTCATTTAAATATAAATAAATGCGAGCGTAGTAGAGAACCCATTCCTTGTCCATCACGTGACTGATCATTATTCGAATCGGCAACTTCTTCGAACCGTTCCCGCCAGAATGCGAACTGACCAATCACGGCCCCTAGTAAGGTCACATGATAGAGTATATTTCTACCATCTGGTGAGCCAATAATTTGTTATAAATAGCTTTAACTCGGCAGCCAAATTCGTCTCGGTTCAGTTTCTCTTTGAGAACTGTTCCGTGTACCACACGACAGCAGCAGCAGCCAGCGACCACTTCAGCAGCTTCGTCCAGCCACGATGACCTCCGCCGTCGCCACATCAGCAACAAGAGTCTACTACTACTATCCAGCATCATCATCATGACCAACACGAATCTACGATTACTACTAACCAGCGTTAACACGATTTACTATGTACACCAAACCAAAACTCCGCGGCACATCTCTCTCTTCGATTCTGTTAGGTGACTCAGCTTCACCACAGTAAATAAACAGACAAGAGTTCTTAAACAGACAAGAGTTCTTAAACAGACAAGAAATTCTCAGCCAGCGATGAACATCTGTATAACAAGAATCAAGGCCCTGGCATCGAAGCCAAAACACAACTAGTGATAAGCTCTGCCACACTCAGCCCCCTCACTTTCACATACAGAACTTTTCCTATAGTGTACTAACGAACTGGTATAATTGTCCACGTGTTATTGACTCTCTTTCTATCTGCTGTAATAATACACATACACATACATACTTTTCTTTGTATGACGGCCTGTCTTTGATTATGTTCTTATATGTCGCATTCACACTCTCACACAGACATACATCTTTAATGATACAATAAATATATCTGTTATTCATCTAATACGGTTGTGGTCTTTCATTACTGGTCATCTATGTTATCATAGTATAACATATCATGTATATCATCCATTGATATATATATATTTTGTGTTCGACCGTGTGACTCGTTTAAATAAAGGGAGTCCTCTGTTCTTCCATTCGTCACCATTTCTCCTTTTATGAGTTCGCACGGTCGTCCCTAACACATCTATATGGTTGCAAGGAATATAGATAAAATAACACCCAGCACAAATTAATCTGAATAAAATGTGAAAATAATTATCTCAAAACAGGAAAATACAAAACAAAAAGTTCAATTTTAACTTTATGATAATCATCATGCCTAAAGGTGCCACTGATATTTAGCTGGTTAAATGCACCTTCACTACTTTCATTTCATTTTTCTAACAAAATACATTTTGTAATAAGCAGTGAAAGAGCTTCTATCAGAGTACATAGTTCATCCTGCTAGACAGACCAAATCTTCCATAAATCACACTCAACTTACTTCAAAAAGAAAGGATATATTGGAAAATGGAATATCATAGATACATTATATATGAAAGAAAAACAAAAAAACAAAGAAGATAGGATCATCACAGCTGGAAAGCCTTTGGTCATAAATTTGTTTGAACAGAGCTTGCCTGAAACTTAAACAACAACAACAATAACAATCAACATTTGTTTAGAGTATTCACATTCATAGAAATAAATGGGTCGATTCTACATGATAGTTAAACTGAGATACAATTGAAACAGGATTTGTGTATGTGTGACTGTTGATTTAATGTGCTAAAGTCACTTTCCTTATGGTTATTATTTGGGAAAAAATAAATTAAAAATCTTTATAAATAAATCTTTATAGTGATACTTCATTGAGAATAGAAATTATCAAATAAAATAAAAATTGCTAACATAAACATTTGCTGTTAAACAATTATTTCTATGTGTAAATAAATACTAAAGAGAAAATTATGATAGACAGCTTTTGTTGAGAATTGTTATTATAATTTCACAAAAAATCAATGAAGTAGACAATTGAACATTAAAGATGTTAATAAAATTAATTTATTCATTTAGCTTTGAAGCTAATTTACTGGAGCTATTTTCATTCTTAAGTATATCAAAATAGTTTAAGTTTAGAAGAGATCTAGTTTTGCAGACAGTTTTAAAGTAAACTGTGCTTTGTGTTAAGCATTATCTAGTGATGAATAAGAATGGAAAAAAGAATTTATAGTTTTAACTTTTAGGGAATGGCAAATGGAAGTTGTAGCATTAATAATAATGTAAATAAAACAGACCCCAACTGAGAATTCATGTAGAGCTGCAGACTCACTTTGTCAAAAGATTTCCATTAATATAATGGTGGAATGGAGGGTGAAATTTATAAAACACTTGACAAAAGGTCTGTTGGTTTCATAAATAAAAATTCATATAAGTATCACTGTTTATTTATTGTTCCCTTTTCTCCAACATTGAAAGACTACTGTTATGCATATATCTTTGATATAACATATAACTTTGATCCTATAATCTTATATTTTCAAAAGATGTTAAAACATTTTCCATTTAGTATGAAACTGAAACCAAGATGAGGTAGGGGAAACTATCAGAAAATATCACAGTATTCTCTTTTGAAAAAGTGATACAACTTAAAAAAATAAATGCTCAGATATTCTGCTTCTCAAGTGACTCACAATTATTCACATAAAATTTCATATTGTTAACAAACAAAAATTGCATTAATTTAAACATCATGTGTAAATGCATACAAGCAAATAGTTTCTTCTATCTTTTATCGTTTATTTGTTTCAATGCACCAGACTACAGCCATGCTGGGGCACCACCTTGAAGAATTTTTTAGTTGAATGTTCTTATTTTTTAAAAAAATCTGGTACTTATTCTATCAATCTCTTTTGCTAACCTGGTAAGTTATGGGGATGTAAACACACCAGCACTGGTTGTCAAGTGGTGTGTGGGGGGACAAACATAGACACAAACACACATGTAGACATATATATATATATATATATGGTGGGATTCTTTTAGTTTCCATCTCCTAAATCTAGTCTCAAAGCTTTGGTTGGCCTGAGACTATAATAGAAGACACTTGCCTAAGGTACCACACAGTGGGAATGAACCCCAAACCATGTGGTTGGGAAGCAAGCTTCTTACCACACAGCCATGCCTGCACCTATATATGCAAAGCATCAATGTTAGTTGATTCTTTTGAAAATTTGGACATTTGCACATGAATTGAAGACATCCTACTATATTGAGTAATATAAATTGCTTAGTGGCACAACAGAGTGACTGACTTTAGCATGTTTTGAACTCATGAATTTGTTGGCATAAATTTCCAACACTTTACCTAATGCACTGTTAGTAAAATGAATGCAATGTACAAAGAATAGAAGCATTATACACACTCCATTATAGTAGTTGCTGTGTTTAGAGCCATGCATAGGTACTACTTATAAATTTTAGCACACTTTTGTTAAAATATCACAGTGTAATCCAAATTTTTTTCAGGCAATACATTTAGTGGTAAAAACTTTATGACAGGAATTTCTGTAAAATATTTTTCTTTTTTAAGTTGATAAAGAAAATAATTCAGTTTTTAGTCTTTCTTCTTGGGATTAGCCATTTTTTCAGTATTTGTGTGTCTCCTAAAGGTGAGCAGGATGCACATGTCAATAGTAGTCCCAAGTAGACTTAAACACATTATAAATAATACATTGAATTAACTATCTGTTATTCTATACTGAAGAAGCACAAAGTTACAGAAACAGAAAAAATATGAAATTCAAATGTATAAACATAACATTTTGAGTCACTTGTGAAAAATAAAAAATATTGTTCACTTCTTTAGTTGCTTCACTCTTACATAAAAAAAACCCCCCAGAAAAGGGAAGATGAAAAGCAGTATACCAATTTGAAACACCACTAATGAAATTATTTTTCCTTAATACATTGTATCATGGTTAGTTAAGCAAGACTCAATACTTTCCACTTACAATGCCTTTTCCATATTCTAACTACTCTCAACATGTTCTCCACCACAAAGAAATTCCAGTTTTATTTTTGAAGGCCTAACTACTATTAATAAAAAATGTTAGGACAGTAGGATAGAACAAGACGATGGAATTGTTATGTTGCTGTTGATTAGCTCTAGACAAACTTGATTGAGCAGACTTATGACCAAAGGCATGCTAGCAATGACCATCCCATCTTTTTTCTTAAACAAAATGTATTTGGGACTACAATATCCAATAGACTTATGTCATTGTCAAGTTATTTGAAACATGCAAACCTAAAGACTCAGTTTTCAGAAACTTTAACTGCCTATACATTATAATGGTTTTTTGTTGGCACTCCGTCGCTTACGACATCAAGGGTTCCAGTTGATCCGATCAAAGGAACAACCTGCTCATGAAATTAACGTGCAAGTGGATGAGCATTCCACAGATACGTGTACCCTTAACATAGTTCTCGGGGATATTCAGCGTGACACAGTGTGACAAGGCTGGCCCTTTGAAATACCGGTACAACAAAAACAGGAAGAAAGAGTAAGAGAAAGTTCTGGTGGAAGAGTACAGCAGGGTTCGCCACCATCCCCTGCCGGAGCCTTGTGGAGCTTTAGGTGTTTTCGCTCAATAAACACTCACAACGCCCGGTCTGGGAATCGAAACCGCGATCCTATGACCGCGAGTCTGCTGCCCTAACCACTGGACCATTGCGCCTCCACATTATAATAGAGACTTTCATTAAAGACCAAAGATGATGAGGGAATTTACCTGAGAAGTTTTGGAAATGGTGATGGTAGTAGTGACAGTAACAATGATGACAATGAAAACAGCAATAACAAATTAAATACATTTTAATATATAATAAATTATTTCTTCCACAGCCACTACAATGAATATTTTCTAAATATTCTACAATGAATATATAATGGCTGTGGAGGAAATAGGGAAGACAACTGGTATCAATGATGAATATATCTAACTATTATTAGCTTACTATATAAACAGTTCTATATAAACCATGTGAGGTCAGACGTAGTCTATTATAAAGTATGTGTGTCGATGCATCCACTGGGAATGAAGCTGTAACCTACAAACACTGAAAGAAATAATGGGAACTAATTGAGTGACAAGTGGATGCCAAATACTTCAGATTGTGGTGAAAGGAGAAAGACAGCTGTAGGCAGATACGCCATCCTAATTACTCAGAAGCCTGAAAGTGTACAACTTCCAATTGTAGATGAATTCCTGCAAGATCCATTAGGAAAGCATTACATTTGATGTCATTTTGAGAGAATTACCTTTCCTCACGGTCTCCTGAGATTTATTTAAAATGAACAGTTCTGAATGATGAAACATACAGAATACTGAAAGAATATAAAAAAGCCTTCTGTATTTTTAGATAATTGTTAACAGAATTCTAGCAGAAAAAAAATTCCATGGAATGTATTAAATTTTATCTGAATTATATATATATATATATATATATATATATATATATATATATATATATATATATATATATATATATACATACATACGTTATACATTCACATACATACATGACTGTAGACCCACATATACATGCACATACATACATTTATTATTTATGAATGTATTTGTGTATGTAGATGCATATATGTATACATATATGTATACATATATGTATGTACATATATATACATACACGTGCACACACACACACACACACACACATATATATATATCTTTTTAGCATGGAACTGGTGTACTGTTTCTGCACCATAAGCTGTACTAGCTTTGTCACTATGTGATGACATCAATGCAGGCTTTTAAGCAAAGTGTACTTCAAAGATATTCAAAATTTTCCACATTTTGCATCTCGGTTTTAGTTACTTTTATTCCAAGAAGTACACACGGTGCATGCCCTGGGACAGATAAATGTAACACTTTTTGTTTTTGTATTGTGACACTGAAGTTGTGGAAGGCTTATGAAAATTTATCAACATACGCTTGTATATTGGACTCATCTGGTGCAAGCAATCTATAATTGTTTGCAAATTTGGTTTTTGCTGGCAAAGAGTAACTCTTTAACATTTAAACCAGCTATATCTGACCTAAATATTCTATCTGTTTTATGCTAAAATTGACCAGATTAGGCTTCTCACATCTACCCTGCAATATCATTCTGAAAAAAAGCAATCATATCTTTGAAATATCAAAGCTACAAGATAATACAGGATTAATTTTATAAAATGTGAATAAGTATTACATTTGACAGAGTAATCTGAATACTAAAGAGTTAAACTATTTGGCATCATATCTGTATGTAATGTTGATTCCAAATGGTAGTGTTCTAAAGGCTTCTTCTACATAGCACAAAACATGATAATGAAGAGTAGGTGCTAAGACACAAGTGAATTTCATTCTATTTGTGACAGAAAATGATAGCTACATCTACCATATAAAATTTAATAACATGCCATCATGAAATTGGCACATCATAGGCATGAACATATGCGGACACTATTTGGAAATGATTCTCCATAAGCTACCATGACACATTGTGTCAAAAGCTTTTGTGAGATCAACAAAGGTTATATGTAGGGTCTGATTCTGCTCTATACATTTTTCTTGGATATACACTTCTTTGCTTTGTGGTAGAAGATTGTTAGTGGCAAGATAGTTACTGAGGCAATGCAAGAATATTCTCATCAAAATTCTTGCCAGCAATTCACAAAAGGGGAAAGGCTTCTGTGATTGCTACATGAATGCCTGTTGCCTTTCTTCTGATGAAAATAAATAATTATATCATTCCTGAATTCTTGAGGAGTGGTGCTTGTTGACTGCAAGAAGGAAAAAAACAGCTCAGTTTTTCAATGAGCATTTCACCACCGAGGGTATTTTATTTTAGCAGGAATTGAATTTAAACCTGCTGCTTTATCAAAAGACAGAACCTGAAGCTTTAATAAAACACAGAACCTTGTAGCTTCATTGCATTCAAAAGAGTTGGGAACTTCATCAAGAACTGTGTTGATGGTAATCAACGGATTGTCAACAGATGGCCCATTTATGTTGCATGGTCTTTTCAGAACATTTTAAAAGTGTTCAAGTCAACTTTCATGTATTGCTTCTTTGTGATACATATTTCTATCTGCTGAAAGGATGGAAAGCCTTAATTTAATCTAGATGCAACTCCACTTGGGCCTAAATTATATGAATAATTTTTGTACATTATTTGTGCCAGCCTAGAAATTCACCTCCTGATCCTGTTTTTCAAACCACTTATTTTTCATGATTCTTAATTCATTTTGGAAATCACTTTTACATGAGTGCAGAACATCTGCCTTTGACAGTGAGTTTGGACCATAAATGATAACCTTGATTAATTATTTTCCTCAAACCAATCCTGTACTGTCTACCTGTATGGCCATGGATGTCAGCTGCAAAAGTATACAGAATCTCTTTAGAGAAGCCCAAAAGTTCTCTATGTCAGAGATTGTTTCAAAAAAGACTTTTTGAAATATTGATACAAAAAAGGTTTCATAATTTCCTCATGTCTTCTCTTAGGAAGATTCTAAACATAAAGTGACAGGAGTAAATTCCTGATACAGGCATACCAATGCTCTCAGTTTATTTGCTAAGCTCAACCAAATCAAGCTGCAAAAGGTTAGGCATGTTGTCAGAATATCTGACTGCAAACTCCCACAGATAATCTATTCTGAACTATCAACTGGAGGATGCAGTGTTGGTGCACCATATAAAAGATTCAAAGATGCACTGAAAGCAACCTTAAAACACTGCAAGAGTTACTCACTCATGAGAGAATCTTGTTTGAGATAAGTCTCCACTGATGGCGGTTAGCACCAAGAATACAATGACTTTTGGATCTTTATGAATCTCTATAGCAAAGCCAAAAGGGAAGCTCACAAATCACACCATAACAGCCCTGGTATAAGTTAGCATCAGTCTGTGGTTTGGGACAAACACTTCTCTATCAGAATAGGCCTTATCATTCATAGCAGAATACAGAAATGAGTAGCACCCTTTTGTTTTCTTCTTTCCTTTGCTTCTAATTTTTATATATTCCTTAGATAAAAATGACAGCCAAATTATCATTCATATATATATATATATATATATATATATATATATATATATATATGCATGTGTGTGTGTGATTTTGTAAGTGCATGCATGCATGTGTATATATGCTTAAATGTATCTGTGTATGTATTTATGCATATATGCACATACATACATGTATATATATATATATATATATATATATATATATATATATATATATATGCACATGCAAGCAATTTGTTTGATCATTTCACTTAACATCTATTTTACCATGCTAATATAGCTAATAGATATTAAATGAGTGAACAAATGAGTATAAACAATTCTAATTTAAAGATCATTTGCTAATCACCTACTGAAAATCATTCATTAACAACTGCTGGAAAAGACAATCAACTTATGACTATCTTACAATTTTTTTTTATTCTGTATTGGCACAAATGAAAGTATTATATTTCAGTCTATAAATATATTAAACCAAAACTAAAAAAAAAATAGGAACAGTGTATATGATTTAAGTTTGGGTGAAGGTGGTAAGATAAATGCTTTATATTATTGCTAAGAACTAATTACTATCTGCAGAAAAAAAAAAAAATCTACCAAATATGAGGTAAGAAACACACAAATGAACAAATTTAAAAAAAAAATACTGATCAGTAACAATAAGTTGTAACAGACATTTAAAGCTCTATAATTGATATTGGTTGGTGGAAATGATTGACACTTTCCACTTACACTGTCTTCTTCACATTTTGGTTATAATACAAAGAACTAACAACTACTGTCAAAGGAATGTTTGGGGTTGGAATTAAAATATGTTAGCATGAAAATTTTGACAGAAGTCCTATCTTCAATGAAGGAAATGCTAATTAATTTCATTGAATAGTTGTGCATTCAAATTTAAATAAACTTATGTAATAAAGTTTCAAAATAAATCTGACTTTGTAGTATTAAAACATATAAAAAAAATAACTTACCACAAAAGAAATTACATTTTCTAACAGTTTTACTAAAAACTTAAGAGTAAAATAAACATATGCGATTATATGAAACGAAAAAAAACAAAAAAAAAAAACTAGCATAAACAGCATTTATGACATTACAGAAATATTCTTCATGTTCTGATAATACAAAACATTTTTAGAAAATAATAATAATAACAATAATAATAATTTTAAAGAAACTGAAATTTTAAAACCTGTCATGTTTATCACAAGACATTCATTGAATGAAAAAGAATATAGCAACTGGTTCAAAGAAGAAAGAAATTATATACAAATATTAAAATACCAAATATATGATATTAAATTTAGAAGCTATTCTGAGACTGAATTGCTAATCCAAGATAGTATAGATATTATATAGCTAATTCTAATTTCTGCAGTCTTTTATCAAATCTATTTTGTGTAAGCCAGTTAATATTTTATCTGTATTTGATCAGTCTGTTCAAAGTAGTAAACATATTCAAGTTATCTAGGATTTTAACAACTGGTTTTAACTTCTGATATACAAATAAATTAGAGTAGTAGTGTTTGTTTCTTTTTTCCAGTCTAGATATTGCAGTAACATGCTTAAGAATGATGCAAGCTGGTTATATTGAGTGGCCTAGTGGTTAGGGTGTTGCTCTCACAATCTTAAGGCCATTGGTTCAATTCATAGAGCAGGTAGTATGTTATAATTTGAGCAAGGCACTTCATTTCACGTTGCTCTAGTCTACACAGCTAGATATGAATATTAGCTGAGTGTTAGTGCAACCTTCTCACCAGCTGTAACACCCTAGTTGTACTACTGGGTCAAGGGTGAAAGACTGAATGGGTATCTATACCAGCTCATGACTACATAGGTACCTAAAGCAATTAGTAAAAACATGATCCACACTACTAAATCATACTCAGCAGCAAATGACAGCTATGGTTTGGTTTTAATATGTTATAAAAACTGATTAGCTAAATTTAGTAAACTTCTAAAAGAAACTACTTTAAAGTGTCATTATTATCAAAATGGTTGAAAGCCAGTGAATTGCAAAAATCTGTCAGGATTTTAAGATTTTGAACTTATTCAACATTCTCTCTATGGGTAACTTAAAATTTGTAATATGATAGTCAAATGTAGGTAATTATGAAAAGATAAGTCCTCAAATGTCTAAAACAAGATGCCATAAAATAAAAATGGTTTGTTAGACAGATATAAAGCTGACTGATAAACTGAGCTCAATTTATGAATATAAGTTTAAATTAAAATAAACCAAAAATAATACTAATATCTAAATATCTTAAATCCAATTTGTTCCTAATTTTAAATAATACTAATACCTATAGAAATATTTGAAACTAGAAACAAAATGGGTTTAGATATTAATAAACAAATATTATTGTGATTTTAAGGGATAACCTCTTTTACTTGTTTCAGTCATTTGACTGCAGCCATGCTGGAGCACTGCCTTTAGTCGAGAAAATCGACCTCAGGACTTATTCTTTGTAAGCCTAGTACTTATTCTATTGGTCTCTTTTTGCCGAACCGCTAAGTTACGGGGACGTAAACACACCAGCATCGGTTGTCAAGCGATGGTGGGGGGACAAACACAGACACACAAACATACACACACACACACACACACACACATATATATATATATATATATATATATATACATACATATATATGACGGGCTTCTTTCAGTTTCCATCTACTAAATCCACTCACAAGGCTTTCGTCAGCCCGAGGATATAGTAGAAGACACTTGCCCAAGGTGCCACACAGTGGGACTGAACCCAGAATCATGTGGTTGGTAAGCAAGCTATTTACCACACAGCCACTCCTGCACCTGTTTACATAATAAATATGAAAGTAGTTTAAAAACAAAGTATAGAGCATGTATAATGATAACTCATTATGATATGTGAAATAATGTGATATGGACTGTAATATGTCAACTTTCTCATCACAGAGGCTCTTAATAAAGTATTTAATGCTGTGATTTTGAAGGAGAGGTTTCTATTAACTCTTTAGCATTTAAACTGACCAGATCAGGCCCAAATATTCTCCCTATTTTATCTTCAAACTGGCCAAATCTGGCCTCTAACACCTAACCTACAATGCCATTCTAAAAATAAACAATCACATCTTTGAAATCTGAAAGCTTTGAGATAATACATCACTAATTCAAAACAATGAATAAGAAAAGCTTTACATAAGACAATGTAATCTGGATGCTAAAGGATTAAGAAAGACACACTCCTTGAAAACCACACTTATTTAGATTATTTGGTTGCTATTTATAGCAGGTGAAATTATTAGAGATGCTGCATTATTGGATCAAATAAATATATTTTATATATTTCATTTCTGCTGTTTATTTATTTTAGGGAATCATCACTGTTGTTTGACCTTTTCTAAGTATCAGGTTGTACTAGAAAATAATTCTGCTATTATTTACTTTAAAGAAATGAATTTCCAGATGGGTGGGAGGTGAGGGAAGGAAACAGATAAAAATCTAAAGATATTCTCCTGCTGACTGTAATGTTTGAATAAGGTCAGAATAATATACAGCTTTTATATTGAAATTAAGTGACTCAGAAACAAAGATAGACTCTGAAGAAATCCTGCAACATATTTTGTAATTTCTGTTGTAGTTGTCGTTGTTTAGTTCCAGATTGACCCTGATCAAAAAGACCAATGATTAAAAGCAATCACATCATGACATTTCTTTTATAGGAATAGTGTACTTCAGACAACATTATTTGATGTATGCATTTTAAAGATAACAGCTTGTAGTTGGAGGAATATTTGGTTACTGTTTCTAGCAGATTGAGCAACCATGTAAACACTCCATTGGCTTGAAATAATTTTGTGTACAATGATGGTGTGTATATTAAGGATTTATCAAAATATATCATGCTGTTTAGGAAATAAAAAAATGATCACAACAAAATACAAGTTAGAGCTAGAATTTGAGCAAACCCTGTTAAAATGTTAGGATATTTTCAGTAAGTGGGAAGTAGAGAGGGTAAAGAACGCAGGATCAAAGGAAGAAGGGTAAGAAAATATAGCAAAGATAAGGTATGTATATATGGCCTCACCGAGGCGATGACTACTGACCGAGACCTTTGGAAATGTGCTGTGCGTGAGAAGACCCGGCAAGCCAAGTAAGATCGTTGCCAGTGCCCCTGGACTGGCTCTTGTGCGGGTGGCACATGAGATGCAGCATTTTGAGCGTGGCCGTTGCCAGTACCGCCTGACTGGCTCCCATAGGATTTTCGAGTGAGATCGTTGCCAGTGCCCCTGGACTGGCTTGTGCGGGTGGCACATAAAAGACACCATTTCGAGCGTGGCCGTTTTCGTGCGGGTGACACGTAAAAGCACCCACTACACTCTCTGAGTGGTTGGCGTTAGGAAGGGCATCCAGCTGTAGAAACTCTGCCAAATTAGATTGGAGCCTGGTGTTGCCATCCGGTTTCACCAGTCCTCAGTCAAATCGTCCAACCCATGCTAGCATGGAAAGCGGACGTTAAACGATGATGATGATGATGATGATGATGATATATATATATATATATATATATATATATATATAATGCACAAAGATAAGGTATATATCATCATCATTTAATGTTCGTTTTCTATGCTGGCATGGGTTGGATGGTTTGACTGGGGACTGGCAAGCCAGGAGGCTGCATCAGGTTCCAATCTGATCTGGCAAGGTTTCTACAGCTGGATGCCCTTCGTAACGCCAACCACTCCGAGAGTGTAGTGGGTGCTTTTTACGTGCCACCGGTATGGGAGCCAGTCAGACAGCACTGGCATCAGCCATGTTTGAATGGTGCTTTTTATGTGCGACCGGCACAGGAGCCAGTCGGGGCAGGGGCTGGCATCGACCAGCGTGGGATCCAGTCAGGTGGCACTGGCATTGGCCACAACTACAATTTCCAATTTGATTTTGATTTGATTGAAATTCTGATTGTGATTTTGATTTTCATTTTACTTGACTCAATAGCACGGCGTGTTGTCTGATGATTCAAAAATACTTTTTAAATGGGCTGATTATGCGACACTGGTATAGGTTACGGCTATGATCTCACTTTACTTGCTGGGTCTTCTCAATCACAGTATATATGTAAGGCACAAGAGTGGCTGTGTGGTAAGAAGTTCCGGGCTCAGTCCCACTGCATGGCACCTTGGGCAAGTGTCTTCTACTATAGCCTTGGGCCGACCAAAGCCTTGTGAGTGGATTTGGTAGACGGAAACGGAAGGAAGTCCATCGTATATATGTGTGTGTGTTTGTCCACCCCCACCATCACTTGACAGCCGATGTTGGTGTGTTTACATTCCCATAACTTAGCAACTTGGCAATAGAAGCTGATAGAATAAAAAAATAAGTCCTGGAGCTGATATGTTTGACTGAAGGTGGTGTTCCAGCATGGCTACAGTCAAATGATTAAAACAAGTAAAAGAATATATATATACATCTGATTAAAAATTTTATTGATTTGTATGCAATGCTGTGCATATCTGAAAGAACCAAATAGAATACACAATCCAGAATAATAGTAAAAAGGAGTTCAATTCAATTGGCAGAAATATTTGTTTTTTGGGGTTTTTTCAATATATATATACATATATATATATATATATATATATATATATATACATACATACATATATATAAAAGACAGGTAGGGATTTATAAAGGGAAAATAACACTATTGTAATGAAATGTAGTGTGCATTCACAATCTTGTTCTGCTGATGTAAATAATAAACCAACAATAAAGAGAATCTTGACAACTTGGAAATATCCCCTAACACTTCACTATCCTTCTTGAAAGTAATCAAAATTGTGAGGCATAAAAAATATCAGAAGTATCTATTGTGTTGCCATGGGGAGGTGAATATCACCCATGTGACTTACTCACAAACCAAAATAAATAGGCTAAAAAGTATTTCATGAAGTTAATAATTCTTTCTTGATGATGAAACTGATTTCAGTTATATAAAATCAAGTCAAATAAATATTTACACATGAAAAATAAATGCTCAGCAATTATTTCTTGATGTTATATGAGATTGAGGCAATAAAAGAAAATTAATTACAACTAGATTTTTTTTTTTGATCTCCAAGAAGTTCTCAAATGAGTTGCTTTCCCATAGCACTAACCAGAGCTATCATCATTATGTTTAATTTTTTTTTTACATACATCTAAAGATAATCTCCATCCTTACAAAGCAAACTACCACCACCACCACCACCACCACCATCATCCTGGTGGTCACAGCAGAAATTCCAGACAATAACAATGGCATATACATTAACTAGGACAAGTTGGTGTGGTTGCAACCCAGCACCTGGAGAGCAATGTCCATTTGGGCATAGAAGTGCCATCAGTTGGACTGTTTGAGAAGCACACAAAACAATGAAACTGTTCTACATGCACTTAGTTAATGTGTTAGCATAGCTGGCTCATGAAGTTTTGTTGAACAGCTGTTTTGTGTGTAGGAGATATCCAGCAAGTGGTTCAGTCCATTTTGAAGATCGTCTCAGCCTTTCTTTATGTAAGAAGTACAGGCAGTTTCCCTTCATCTGGTGACTATTGTAAAAGAGGTTGTATCCTGAAAGGAATGAGGACAGATACTTGCCCTCTTCTTCATAAACTTTCCACATTTCACTAAGGAAAGATAAGAGAGGTAAGCATGGTTCAAGACAACAGTTTTAATCTCACATTGCACTTGTAGACTTGCGAATAATAGCTGGAAGGACACGTACGCTTGGTAGTAAGGATAATCCTGGATCAGTGAGGTTCTTTGATTAACCCTAAGTATCAATCTTTCTCTCTGGGAATACTATCGTACACACAAAAAAACTTTAATGGACATGTTGGATAACACCTTGATGGCTACACCACTGTTCATTGAGGCTATGGATGCAGCAAAAGCATGAGAAGATGGTAAAAATTCTTGGCATTATGTGACACAAATGATCTAACCATTTGCAACACTAGCTTCAACAGAACGATCATCTATCAGTCCAGTCAGGTGAACACATAATTCAGATATACTTGATGCTCACTAAGAAACAGAAGAGACTTAATTGTAAATATTAAATCTTTCCCCAGTGAAGATTGTGCCACTCAATATAAAGAAGTGCCAAGAGATCCTGAAGAAAGAGAAAACTAATGAAGAAAAGAAGAAGTGATCAAGGTTGATTTCAAGATACTGAACCTCATAAAGGATTTCATAATGGACTGCAACAAGTGGGCGAACTGCTGTGCTGAAGAAATCCCATCCAACCCAAGCCATCATGGAAAAATGGGCATAAAATGATAATGATGGTGATGTCAATGAGAATATGATGGCCTCTCACATCAAATACAATGTATGAGTGTTCAGCCTTGGCCAAACAACCTGCACATATGCCTGAACAGGTGCATGGTGTATCACATGTCAGGTGTCAAAGTGATCACAGAGCAATGTAAGATGAAGTGTTTTGCTCAAGAACACAATGCACCACCAGGTCTAGGAATTGAAACCACAATCTCATGATTGTGAGTGCAATGCCTTAACCACCAGAATATGCACCCTCACAAATGAGGATATAGGAAATAAGCATAATCTGCTTAAAAGGTATATAATATATTGACAGAATAACAATTTATTTATACAGTCAAACCATTAAGAGCTACTACTAGCCAATTACAGAGATCCGTTAGAAATAGCAGCACAATTACCCTTCAATAACACTCTACCTTCTATAGAAACAGATAAGTCATTATCTGATAAAGGTGGTGAGCTGGCAGAAACGTTAGTACACCGGGCGAAATGCTTAGCGGTATTTCATCTGCCGCTACGTTCTGAGTTCAAATTCTGCTGAGGTCAACTTTGCCTTTCATCCTTTCGGGGTTGATAAATTAAGTACCAGTTACACACTGGGGTCGATGTAATCAACTTAATCCCTTTGTTTGTCCTTGTTTATTCCCTCTATGTTTAGCCCCTTGAGAGCAATAAAGAAATAAGAAACAGATAAGTCATTAGAAAAATGTAATCATAGACAATACTGTGCCTGATACAAAAGACCAGCTGTCCAAGACTGGAAAGCCTTTGAACATGAGTCTGCTTAGTCTGGAGCAAAACAACAACAATTATCATTACTACACACAGAAAGAAAAATTATTTTACAAGTACAAATACATCTCTGAGAGCTAATAACTTGGAAAATACTAAAATGATTTCTACTTGAGAAAACAATATAACAATATCTATTGTTAGATGTGACACATTTTAAATGATCAATTAAGTAAAAAAGAAAATCTCTTGCCAGGTTTTCAATATTTACTTAAATTGTTTCAACCAATTTTTATCAGTATAGCACTAGAGTTAATTTCCAACTGTATTCTTTCACTATGAAAATATAATTCAGTATGTATAGCAAGCAAACAGGCTTGAATGCCTAGTTCAGTATATTATTGTCATGTGCACAAACTTGCCTTTGTTTCAATAAATATTATACAATGGAAAATGGAACTACGATGCTAATGTGAAATTTATATTTTTGAAACATCTAGAAAATAAACACTTATGTTTCTATGAGAGAGAGAGAGAGAGAGAGAGAGAGAAAGAAAGAGAGAAAGAGAGGGGAGGGAGGGGGAGAGGAGAGAGTTGCAACAAATTCAAATCCATAAAATGATGCAGAACAATACACACTAGACTATTGTTGTATAGTACTATACTTGGTACATTCATGCAGTGTTTGGTTGATTAAAAGACAAGACAAAACAAAAAAGAATAGTACAAAACCAAGCATTGTTTTTTGGGTTTTTTTTTCTTTTTTTTTAAATCTGTAGTTAACAAGGTAGGATCAGCAGTATCTCACAATGGGATTGCCTCAGTAAACAAAACACATTAGGTATAAACAGAACACTTAAAAAAAAAAAAAGAAGGAGAAAGATTCAAAAGATAATCAATATGTGATGTGATGTGATCAAGGATGCTGAGAAAACTATTTAAATTCAATGAAGAAAACCGTATCCCTATAATGAACACTTTTATTCAACAATTTAGAGTCTAAATAGTTTAAAATCATTAATTTTCTACTTAGCTAAATATTACTCATCTCAAAAGTGCCTTTTCTACTTAGCTAAATATTACTTATCTCAAAGGCATGAAACTATAGAAAGACAATATACTGTCTGTCAAGCTCTAAATCTCATTTACAGTTATTAAATATGTTTGTCTATTAACTTCCAAGTATGATATATGGTCAATTGATACAGAAATATTTAATAATGTTTCTCTGAAGATAAACATTTTTACTGCAGTTTAAAAGTATAAACCCTTAACATTTAAACTGGCCATATCCAGCCCAAATATTTTACTTGTTTTATGTTGAAACTGACCAGATCCAGTCTCTCACACCTACCCTACAATGTCATTCTTGAAATAAATAATCACATCTTCAAAACCTTGAAGCTACAAGATACTACATAATTAATTTTTAAAAACATAGATAAATAAGCTTACATTTGATAAATTGATCTGAATGCTAAAGGATTAAACCGAGACAAGAAATATTGGTTTATCTTTGACAATTATTAATCAATCATGAAAAGTCTACAATCTAGTTTGTCTTACAATAATGCTTTAGAAAACAACACAGTTGACTCTGACAAAAATATGGCCCAATATTAATTTTAGATTATACCCAAAACTTGACTACTCGTGTGTGTGTGTGTGTGTGTGTGTGTGTGTGTGTGTGTGTGTGTGTGTGTGTGTGAGAGAGAGAGAGAGAGAGAGAGAGAGAGAGAGAGAGAGAGAGAGAGAGAGAGAGAGAGAGAGAGAGAGAGAGAGAGAGAGAGAGAGAGAGAGAGAGAGAGAGAGAGAGGTTCATGCAGCATCTGCAATTGAATAAATAAAGGTACCCCACCCATGTTTTGCCATCTGAGATCAGTTAATGATAATTTAGACTCAGTCACTGAGCCTCTTCTTTAAGTATGGGAAAAGTACTCTTTAGATATTTATTTCTATAGCTCAATAATAATGTATATACAGGTCTTGAGAAAGTATTACTTCATAACATGAAAAAATATAAATAAATAATAAATTAAAAACTATCTTAACTAGTATGAATATTGTATTTCATTGAAAATATGGGTTGGATGAAAAATAAATTTAAAGAGATAATCTAATGCATGGATTACACAAAAAATTAGTGCATACACTGAAATTTAAAAGATTTCATGAAAACAATGAAATACATTTATATATTTTACTCTGCGTCCATTGCTAGATAAATATAATAACAAACAAAGCACATCTTATAGGCTTCATGCTTTCTTAAAATCTACACTTCAAGTGTGATAAATTAGTTTTGGAAACAATACATTATTTAAGAAAGTAATCTATTTAAACAAAATATATAGTATATACAAAAAAAAATCAACAATAACAACAAAAGAAGCATTACGAGTTTAAGCAGATTGAACAAGTTTGCGTGAATGAACAAGTGCTGTATGAGAATAGATACTTTCGCTATCTTAAACAATTTTGTTTATGTCAAATGATGAAAATATAATTTAATCAAAACAAAGTTTGAACCAATGTTTGTCAATTTTCAATGCTAATTATAATACTTTGATAATGAAAATATATTCATGGATTATTTGTTTAACTATGATATTACAATGGTATTTTTTAAAAAATTATATTTTCTGATAGTAAATTTTCATGTTATTTAAGATGGGCTCCTTCAAAATATATACTACTGATCCTCCATTAGCTTAATCTGATTTTATTTCTCCCTGAACCATTGTGTGCTAGCTTAATTTTTCTCAATATATTCATCTGATTTAATTTTCAAATTTGTTAGACTTTAGTTTAGCCAAAAGAATATAGGTAGTTACATAACCTGAAGCAACTCTTCAATAATTTACATCTCCAGTATATTGTCTACCTGAAACACCTCGATATATTTATTTTGTTATCCTCCATTGCTTTAGCAAGCTACAAAGGTTTTGAACAATCTAACATAAATCCCCTAGTTTTCTCTTTCTCTTTTGTTTTTATTTAACTACAGTTAGTATTACTGGAAAAGCTCACTGACTGAGCAGTACCTGGAACTAAACAATTGATCATAACCCTTGAAACCATTTCCTAGCATAGTAATTTCCTTCACATTAAATTATTTACATACAGAAAGCTGCTACGATATTTATTCATTCTACAACAAGAACAGGAAGATCTAATGGCTTTAGAAGTACTCTTTTCTATAGCATATACCAATAATGTATTGTTCCAAAAACTATTACGCCCTAATAAACCAAAGAGAAAATTGATTCTAACCCGATTAACCTTTCCTCTCTATCACTACAATTCTCTATAATTTTGCCAAATATTTTCTTGTAGTCAATAACATATATCTTAGCAAGAATTTTCCCAAATTTTTGTAACTGAAAAAAGGAGGAAATATATTTGAATTTGTGTCAGTAATTTTCTGAAAAAAGAAATGATTTGAAGGTTTAAAATTTGAATTTCTCAATAAAAATTTTTTTTCCTAGTCTGACATTGTTATTTTTGCTGCAAAGATAGAGTGAAAATCATAAACAACTTCTTCAAATATTGATACATTTTCAGACAAAGTGTCCCTTGTTCCCTACTGCTCAAGAACCATCCTTGAAGAGCAGCATGGCGTTAGAAACAAATATATTGAAATGAATTATTTGAGCAGAGTACTGTGCTCAATATTTATTTATTCATTTAGTTTATTAACTTACCTTCAATGACTCATTGCTGGACTGAAGGCTAGAATCATGTTGTATACCACTGTCACTACTGTTACTGGACACCATCTCGCCACGGGCAACAGCAGCAAGTTTATCCATTTCCTGAGCTGACATTGGTGTGGGGTGCTGAAAGGATGAGCCAGATCCAGAATGCAAGTCAGATGCAGCAAAGTAAGCATTTGAATTGCTGGAAGATCCACTATATGCACCAGTGGCTTCTGACTCACTGACCCCTTTACCAACACAACTATTACGAGGCTGGTGTTGTTTGCATGATTTCCGAAATGAGAGCAACTTACTGTTGTAGTTCTTGTCATAGGCTAGACTCAAAGTATTATCATCCTCAAATACTTCATCTTTTGGTATGTCAGAGCCAACAAGAGTACAACTAAAACTAGCTGGAGAAGTGGGTGGTGTAGAACTTGCTGAGGAAATCATGCTTAAAGATGAGAAGTTACTCCGGTGGCTGCCTTCATCACTCATTGGTGTTAAAGGCAAACCTGACGGATCACTTCCTTTCTCATATGATTCCTTAGACATTCTGTCATCACTGCCATCCTCCAATCTACCAGCATTGGAGCCAAGTAAATCCTTAATGGAAGCATCAAATTCTTTACTCTTCTGAGAAGAATTACTGCCACTTCTACTTCGACGGAAAATTGACTTCATGGACATTTTCCGAGCCAGAGATTCTTTTGGAGCAATTATAACTTCATCAAGCCTTAGAGGCTTAACTTTTTCACTGAAAGATCTCCCACGACGAAACATTCTTCGTAGTATTCCTGGACTTTTGGGAGGTAAGTAATTTATTTCATCACCATGTTGGATAATAATACCAGTTTCACTATCATACAAACAAGGCTTATTAAAGTGGTCAGACAGAGAAGGAGAAACCTTCCCGTTAGATTTGCTTGTTGTTACTTCAGAGGCATTGTATCCTTTTAGTCGTAAATCCAAAAACTGAGCCCGAAGTTGGACCTCATCTAGAGATGCAGGCCGATCTGTTGTTCTTTTTAATAAAGTTTTAGAATAGTCACTACCAGCTGTTTCCTCTGTAGCTGGAGTGAAACTGACTGTGTGGTGTGAAGGAGATAAGTCATCAAGCACTCTAGAGTAACCATGACTCTCAGCACTGGTTGAAAAGTGTTTCTCTTTAGTGCAGTCGGAGCTTAAACTTCGCTGGGTGGAAAAACGTCTTACCGTATTGTGTTTACGTAGGCTTCTGCCAATCTTGCTGGGTAATTCAGGGGGGGATCCAAAACCTGCTGTTGTCACTGGATACTCCAAATCAACCTTTGAACAGTGAAGTATTGACCTGCCGTCTTCACCATCATGGTTGGCAAAAGGCAGGCTAAGGCTGCGTCTGTAAGGTTTTCGCATAGAAGGACTGCTTCCCGGAGACCAGTAAGTTTCACTTCGACTTAATGAATTATCATTATGCTGTATATTTTCACTGTGTTCCGTTTGGGATAGAATATGATTGTTCTCACCACAAGTCTCATCCAATTCAGAGATTTCTGCCAGTAACTGCAAGAAAAATAAAAATAAAAACAATATTAACAACAATGAATATATAAATAAATAAATACATATATTAAATGATTATATATATACACACACACATACATTTCTTTAACAATAAATATATAGAGAAAACTTATTTTCAGAAATTAAAATCAATTTACATAAAAAAAATGTTTTAAAATATATTTTCACACACATAAATACATACATACAGACACACAGTCATACAAATCAAATATAAAGAGAACAGTCTGAATGAATAGTGAAAAACAAATACACCTCAGTTGGAATCAAACATCATCTGCACATGTGCTCTAAGTAATTATCTGGAGAGTGTTGTTAGGTATCAGAGTGCATTTCCCCTTTTCTACTTATTGTGACCCTTAAGTTTGTTTATATTTGATTTGTACAACTGTGTCAGCCTCTGTATGAGGCTTAAGTGTCTGTGAGCTTATGTGTGCACCTCTGGTGAAAAGTTT
This sequence comes from Octopus bimaculoides, assembly GCF_046866305.1. NCBI lineage: Eukaryota > Metazoa > Mollusca > Cephalopoda > Octopoda > Octopodidae > Octopus > Octopus bimaculoides. The sequence goes on along the minus strand of NC_142931.1, from coordinate 57,882,230 downwards.
TGTCTGCCCATTCATTTTAGAGCCCCAGCTAATTAAAAAAAAAAATTCATAAACTCAGTCATTTTTTTAACATGCACAAATAGAGTTAAAAAGTGAGAGTATTAATCTTAAATAGTGAATAATGTAAATATATTTAGTGCCTAAAAAAACATGAAAATTTGGAAGAAAGTTTAAGAAATTTTCAAAATAAATCTTAGAATTTTGTTTTTCAAATGGAAGGAAATCTATTAGGAAAAGATAAATTTGAAGAATAGGGAATCTTAAAAAGTAAACTTTGAAATAGTAAACTATGGGAAAGAGAAGACATAGCAGAGTGAGAGGAATCTAGCCAAGAATGATGAAAGAGGATTATGAAGAAAATTGGATGGACATGTAAGAAGTGGTTCAAGACAGAAATATGTAATATGAATTCACAAGAACACTGTGCACCCAAAAGGTGCTGCAGGATTAATAAATAATGATATAGTATGGCTATATCTTTGCAAAATCTAAATCATGTGTTTCATGTTTACTAAGTTCACAACAAAGAGATGTGTTTTTTGAATAGTGTAGAACAAATAACTACAATTATAAAGGAATGATTCACACAATCAAAAATTAAACATTAATACACAAAGTATGGCTTAGCGGTTAGGGTATTTGGCTCACAGCCTAAGGTCATGAGTTTGATTCCCAGCAATGCATTGTGTTCTTGAGCAAGACACTTTATTTCATATTGCTCCAGTTCACTCTGTTGGGAAAAATGAGTTGTACCTGTAATTCAAAGGGCTGGCCTTGTCATATTTGGTGTGTCATACTGAATCTCCTTGAGAACTACACTAAAGGAATGTCTTCATGTGGAGTGCTCAGCCGCTTGCCCTTTAATTTCACAAGCAGTTGATCAAATCAACTGGAACCTTCATTACTATAAACGACAGAGTGCTAGTCCAGTCTAGCAAGAATAAAGAGATAAAGATAAATAAAAACTTTATCCAGGTGTGATATCTATCACACCAAAGTGTGAATTGCTGCTCCTCCACTTGTCTTTCAAATCTATGTTTATATACGGAGTAAATTATTCCTCTTCTCCTAACACCCTCACTGTCCAACTATCCCAGTCTAATTTTCAGTCCTATGTCTATATATAAATCAAATTACTTCTCATAACATCCACCCAGCTCTACTGTTTTAGTGTATACATATTAATTTCTTTGATATGTGTAGGTGGATTTGTGTTTGTAAAACTGTGCATGTATGTTCATTTATATGTGTACATGTATATACGTGTTTGTATGTGTATCTGTATATACATGTGTGTTTATATATATGTGTGTGTGTGTGTGTGTGTGTGTGTGTGTGTGTGTGTGTGTGGAGAGGTGAATGTGTGCTTCTGTGTTTATATGTTAGTAACCATACGATTAGATTGCTGCACTGTGGTTATTCAAGTGCACATTAGGCACACATTATGTTTTAATATGTAAAAGCCATAATCACGCAATGAAAGATCTTAGCACTCAAAAATACAAAACAGTCTCAAAAGAACCAATGTAAAGAAATTTTCAAAATAATATTTTTTTAATTCTTTTATTTATTTCAGCTGAGACCATTCTAGGCAAGATTTTTAATGTATAGTCAACTCCAATACTTATTTTATCAATCTCAGAAGAATCAAAGACAAAGTGAATTTCAATGGAATTTTGACTTAGAATGTAGCAAAATACCACAAAATATTTTATCAAATGCTCTACTGATTATTTCTAACATCTTAAAAAAAAAAAGAAAACAATATAAATAAGGGAAAAAAGTTGCATATTGAGGAAGGATATAATATCAAAATGATCTAACATTATGCTTAGGCATTTTTCAACACAAAAACCAAAATCTAAAAAAACAAAAAGCATAAATAAAAAAAAAAGCTACATTCTTTCCTCATCAATATCATCATCCAATTCATGCAAGCATAGACTGGATGATGGTATTGATGACTCATCTTATCAGTGATGGCAAGTTTTTCCATTTGTCATAATTTATAATTTTGAACAATCCCAAAGGTGCTCTTGAGAATGATCTAACTACTTTATTCCAATATTTTCTATGTCAGTTTCTATCATAATTATCCTCCACTTAGATTTCAGAACCTAGTTATATCAAGAATCCATTGACACTTTCTGTGAAGTCCTTAACTAAATAATTCATATTTTACTCATATAATTAACAATTATTGGGAAAAGTGAATGTAAATTTGATATTTATTATTAATATCAAACTTTGGTATGGCTTAAGGATAGTATCAAAACCTTTCTGAATGAATATCTCTTACCATGTAAAGTTAGCACAATAAAAGCAAATATACTTAATTGTCAACTGTTAAAAAGCCACTACAGCAATTGCAATAAGAAAACACTAGCACGTCTATTGCCATTTTCATCCAATGACAGGTCAGAATGGCAGCAATAAGATAAAAGCATTCATAAACAAGGAAACTGGGAATTGACAGCTGGGAACACATATTCTCAAAAGAGAGCTTTATCACTACAATCTATAACTGACTGGATAGAAGTTTACTAACATATCTTATTTGTTGGATGAAAGAACTAAAATGCTATAGCCAAATAAACAGCTACAAGTAACATTATATATACATAGTCAAGTGTGCCTATGTAATACATATCTGTATGTGTGCACATACATGCATGTACACACACACACACACACACTCTCTTCACATTATGACTACTTTATGTACAGGATTTTACACATAGAGCAATTGTAAAATATGACCACTAATTTCGAGGTATGGTCTGTAATTTTATTCTTATGAAAACTTGAATAAATTTTAAGAATTTTAAAACTACACTTCCTTGTTCACTACTAAAAAGCTTCTTCTCAGCGTTTTAGCTAAGATCAAAGTTAACGATTTCAAAACTACAAACATGATACATATATACATGTGTGTGTGTGTGTTTGTGCATCACTCTAAACACACACAGAGAGTGAGGTGGAACTTTTCACTGCGAACATTTGTGTGTGTTTGTGTATATTTTCTTGAGTTACAATGAATATCTATCTATAATTTTATCTACCTATCTGCCAATACATACATGCATACATACATACATACATACATACATATATATAAATGTATTAAGCAACCTCTACCACCACTGTTACCTATCATCAACACTAACACAACTAGCATCAACACTAAAACCAGTATAACAACCACCACCACCACCACCATTACCAGACCACCAATTCCTTAATGAGCAACAGCAATTATAATATGAGCAAGATAATCCATTCCATCTAAAATAAAATGCAATCACATTAGCTAACATACTTTAGTACATTTTAAATCTTAAATGAAATGTCTTTAATCCTATAGCATTCAGATTAACCCATCATATGTAATCTGTATTTATTCATATTGCTTTGAATTAACTATATATTTTCTTGGAACTTTGAGATTTCAATGATGTGATTGTTTATGCTTTAAATGACATTGTCACATAGGTGTGAGAGGCCAGATCTGGCCAGTTCAAACATAATACAAGTAGAACATCACTAAAGCTTGCAATGTCTATAACAGGAAACATACATGACAATAGGGAGAAAGTCAAGTGCACAAGAAGTTACTTTGTTAACTGCTTGAACTATTTTTCTCATTGATCTAACATGGTACTTAAAATGGAACAAACAGCTCTTGGGATGAAGATCAGACTTACCACATAGTGCTGATAAGCATAGTGGTAATTAACAGAAACCAAAAATTTGTATAGCAATTTTCAGAAATAGGAAAGTGAAACTTCTAATGTAAAACCTTTTCTGGTTAGTATTGGCTGGTTTGAAAGATTCAAGAAGCATTTGAATTTGCACAACATAAAATTGATTAGTGAAGCTGCCAGTGCTGATACAAAGGTTATTACTAATTATCCCGACATGTGCATACACACACACACACACACACACATATTTGTTTATGTGTTAGTAGTTTCTGCAGTTTAACCGATTGCAGATTTAAAAAATAAAAAAATAGTAAGACAATGATACAAGTTGGATGATGGGAAAACAAAGATTTAAGTTGTTTGGTTATTCATCAGACCAGTGAAATATGTATGCCAAAAGAGGTAGATAGATATAAAAGTACCAAGATTTGATCCAATTACACACTTAACAGGAATTATACTCCCATGTTGAAAATCTTCTCTGTTATATGAGAGAGAATCTTCATGATCATATGACCTGCTAGATACAGCAACTAAATTATCTTTAATTACACCCTGTTGTCTTTAAAAAAAAGAAGATGACTGGAAAATGCTGTCCTAGATAAACAAAAGGGATGCATTGATTATGATTGGAACATCCTTGACTATAAGTCAGCAAATTGAGGGTTGACCTGGGGTTAAACGATAATAACCACAATCCTCTTTATTGATAATAGGTTGTACTCCTGTGTTACTCCCATGTCATTATGCAATGTATCCCATATATCCAAATGTCATAAAACCTGAGAACACTATCAAACATTCAAATGAAATTTCCTCATTCAGACATCAAATTAACAAGATATGATGGAATCTCACTTGCCTAAGGTTATCTTTTGAATAAATACTTATTGTTTCTGTTTAAATGAATGATAAAACTCGTCGTGTACAGATTTATAAGTCAATGCATATGCAAATTTCTTAAAATCTTCAATTACCAACAGCAAAGTGCAAAATACAAGAATGATTAAATGTAGTAATTGAATTTATGAAATAGTCCCCAGAGAAGAATGCAAGAACACTATGCTTGAGTAAATTTCTTCATCAGCATTAAAGACCAAATTTTCATGGATTTATATTAATCAACAGCAAAGTATAAAATGGTAATTAAATAAATCTATTTCTGGTTGATTAAAGAAATTGTTTCTCTTTTTCTTTTATCCTCATTTAAACTGATATCAAAACAACACAAAGAAACCCCATCAACAACAAACAAATCCCTACAGAACAATGAATAAAGTGAAATTGGAAAGGGTGGAGAGATGGGAATTCTGAAATAAGAGCATTCACTATTGATAACAAACCATCCATGACAAACAATAAAATTAACTCAAGAGGTGAAGACTATAGATAGAACCAATAGAATTATTTTTTTATAGAATTATTGAAATTTTTCTTTCATTTAGCTTTAATTTTGGTGGGTGGGTTTATACAAAAGAATGGCTTAGAAATCTGTCACTAAGTGAGATACCAAAAGGGAAATTAATTTAGAGACTTCATTCAATTTATTTTGTCAAGATAATTGAAGATAGCAATAATCTTTATTAAAGAGAATTTTGAACTACCTCTCAAAAATGTTCATGAGTGTCAAATTGTTGTTTTTTACAACAGACTAGTAATTACAATTTAATGTCTTACTAAAATTTCTAAAATTGATTCAGGTAAAGGATTTGCCATCACTGAAGTGAAAAGAAACTCCTAGTTTGAATAATCTAAAATTGTTTCAACTGTGACAGTGCCACAACAAATTTATTTGGTTTCACAATAAATAGTAATAAAGATATAGAATATTCATGCTAATGGGGGTCACTAGACCTGTCTAGAAATAGCAGCCAGATTCATTCACATCACAAATAACTTTTGATGGATGTATCCATATTGCTTTAATACATTTCATAGAAAATGGCAGATAGCTGGCAAGATTGTTAGCATGCTGGGCAAAATGCTTAGCAGCATTTTGTCCATCTTTATGTTCCGAGTTAAAATTTGCTGGAGTCAACTTTGCCTTTCATCCTTTCAGGGTTGATGAAATAAGTACCAGTTGAGAACTGGGGTCGATCTAATCAACTTACTTCCTCCCCCAAACTTGCTGGCCTTGTGCCAAAATTGGAAACCAATATATTTTACAGAAATGTCATTATCAAAAGATGAGAGAATACTCATTGTTGCAAACATGACACAATATAGCAGTTAACTTGGCTGTAATTGTCAAATTCAACTGCCTAGGGTGGTCAGAGTAGCTGGCAGTATGAACAGCATGACAGTAGACCAACTGTCCAGGAATTCCTTAACTGTGGCAGTTGATGGGGATGGCAACTAGGGCCAAGGGAGAGAGGGATAATGAATGCAATAGTAAAGGCTGCAAAGAGGTGTGAGGTATGAGGGAGGGATGGTCAGAATGGGGAACAAAATGTACCATAAGAAACTCAACCTAGTTCAATGGACCTCAGTTTTTAGTCAATTTATATTAATGCAAAAGGGACTTTTAAATCACTTGGTTAAGGCTGCAATTCCTGTGATCATAGGTCTGTTTGGTCAAGGCTGACCTAGCGTTAAGCAACTACAAAATCATGGAATTAGCCAACTATTTTAGAATAGCAGGAATAAAGTAGTAGAATATTAAAATAATTGTGTTTTCCGTGAACAAATAACTAGTAAATCAAAACTAAGTGCAAACATTTATTTAGAACAATTAGTTGTATTGTTTACTTTGATGTCTTCAAGTCACCACCCAGTCACTCAAACAACTCAAAGTAGTATTTAAACCGACCATATCCAGCCAAATATTCTGCCTCTATTATGTTCAAACTGGCCACATCCAACATCTCACACCTACCCTACAATGTCATAGTAAAAATAAACAAATACACCATTGAAATCTTGAAATCATAAGATAATAGGTGATTAATTCAAGACAGTGTAATCTGAATGTTAAAGGGTTAAATGACCAGGTAGTAACTCCCTCGCTGGAAGTTTTGTTTGGCAGCTGAAATTAGCAGCCAAACAAAATTTCCTGCAAATCATGCTCTACCAACTTTAAAAAGAAGGTTACATTAGACAATATAATCCTCAATATACTGTATCTGAAAAAATATAGAATGATTATGGCTGAAATGCTTTTAATTGTAGGTGCAGGCATGACTGAGTGGTAAGAAGCTTGCTTCCTAAATACATGGTTCTGGGTTCAGGCTCACTGCTTGGCACCTTGGGCAAGTGTCTTCTACTATAGCCTCAGACCAGCCAAAGTCTAGTGAGTAGATTTGAAGCCTGTCATATATATAGTCCAACCCATGCCAAGCAAGGAAGAAGTAAACATAATGATGATGATGATGATGATAATTAATATACTGGAGTAGGTAATCAGAAAGTAAACTATATAAAGGCTGTTGGGATTGTATGTGATCAGCAAGAATGTCTTAATCATGTGACATGTCTCCCTCTGCAATCACTAATACTCTACAACATTGCTTCAATAACAACAAAAACAAGCCAATGCAGGAGCCTCTGAGTGATCATCTGATCAGCTGGAAATAGCAGCCAGAACCCTTGCATCATATTCTAACATCTCACAAGAAAGCACACATGGATTCAATGTAGCCAGTGGAATACAACAGCTGGAGTGAGGTGGTGCTCACAGCCAACATGCTTTTTGTAATATACCTGTTTGAACACTGCTACTTTGGGACTAAACAACAACATCATCTTTGACATAATCTACAGACAGTAAATATTGCACTTTAGTCAAAGTAGTAAGACAACTGATTTCAGAAGAGAGGGTATGAAAGCAGTTTAGTTCAAATTCATGGCTGGGATCAAATTTCATAAGTGTTGAACTGAAGTAAGTAAATACAATTAACACTTGGTAACCTCAACACTGGGAGCATTCTCCTACCATTTTTACATGTTTTCTTTTCTTTTTTTTATTGTTTTTATCCAAGTATAAGGTAGTCTGCACTTGACAGAATGTATTTCTTTTCTCTATTCCCAATAAATTGATATAAAGAGAAAAGTAGTGTATTGCACTGAATTAGTGTACTGCACTGTATTTGTAATTTTAAAAAATCTCTAAATCAAACTGTTATAATCAAAGTAAAAAATAGACATAACTGATAGAAAATAACTGGAAAATACATATCCAGTACCCCTTCATAAATACATTTTGATGTTTGAAATTGACATTTTACATATGAACTGCCAACCATACTAGAAAGCTTTTCCAACTGTTACAGATATATATAAAATACGAGTGTCCTGTTTCCTTAAAATGTGTGTGTGTGCGTGTGTGTGTATACATAAACACATGGATCCATACACACATATATGCACACATCCTCTCTCCTTCACCCATGTCAGATATATTATGTATTAATAGTATAATGAACAAAACAGTTTCTAAGACCTCTTGAAATGTGCTTATGTTTGCAAGCAAATATACTTTTTAAGATATTTATGGTATAAGGTTTCTTTGTGATTTTGATGGTTTTAGAATAGTGAAGATAGATAAAAGAGAGTTTAAATGGATATTTTATCCATTTTGTTTTGTACAAGACTTAATTTTATTTGTTAGCTTTCCAAGCTGTCTTTATTATGATAAAATGAATACCAATAAGATCTTGAAGTATATTCAGTGAAGTGAAATGAGTCATTAAGTACTGCAATATGGTTGCTTAGTCTCTAGAAATAGTAGCCAAAATCTCAAATCTCATTCATATCACACCCTATAATCTTATAAAAGAAAAAGACACATTGCAAAATGTAAACTTCAACACTCTATGCTTGATTTAAAACAAAACAGAATAGATGGTAGCAACAGAAGCATTTCTGATAATAGATCTGTTTCATCAAGACAGATAATCAGCTCAAACTATTTCTCTATACAAGATGAGCACTTTACATAAGCAACATAAGTAACTATATAAGGTAGCAAGTTGGCAGAATTCTTAGCATGTCAGTTGAAATGCTTAGTATTTCATCTGTCTTTACATTCTGAGTTCAAATTCTGACGAGGTCTACTTTGCTTTTCATCCTTTCAGGGTCAATAAAATAAGTACCAGTTGAGTACTGGGATGAATGTAATTGACTTACCCCTCCCTTGAAATTGCTGGCCTTGTGCCAAAATTTGAAACCAATATAAATAACTATAAGTGAATAGTATTTATAGAATATCTAATGATGTATAATGCTGCTCTTTGTTTTCTTTCTTTATTAATATTTATAATGTGACTGCTGAGGACATGTGTAAGCTCGCAAGGAATGAAGCCAGTATGCTCCACTGGATGTGTAATGTAAATGTGCATACCTGTCAGAGTGTAAGTATCTTGAGAGAAAAGCTGAACATAAGAAGCATCAGTAGTGGTGTGCAAGTGAGATGATTGCGCTGGTTTGGACATGTGGTGAGAATGAATGAGGATAGCTGCGTGAAAAAGTGCCACTCCCTAACAGTTGAGGGAACCCATGGAAGAGGTAGGCCCAGGAAGACCTGGGCTGAGGTGGTGAGGCAAGACCTTCGAACATTGGGCCTCACCGAGGCGATGACTACTGACCGAGACCTTTGGAAATGTGCTGTGCGTGAGAAGACCCGGCAAGCCAAGTGAGATCGTTGCCAGGGCCCCTGGACTGGCTCTTGTGTGGGTGGCACATAAGATGTACCATCCTGAGTGTGACCGTTGCCAGTACCACCTGACTGGCCTTGTAGGGTTTTTGAGCGAGATTGTTGCCAGTGCCCCTGGACTGGCTCTTGTGCGGGTGGCACATAAAAGACACCATTTCGAGCGTGGCCGTTTTCATGCGGGTGACATGTAAAAGCACCCACTACACTCTCTGAGTGGTTGGCGTTAGGAAGGGCATCCAGCTGTAGAAACGCTGCCAAATTAGATTGGAGCCTGGTGTTGCCATCCGGTTTCACCAGTCCTCAGTCAAATCGTCCAACCCATGCTAGCATGGAAAGCGGACGTTAAACGATGATGATGATGAATACATTTGATGAATTGTGATACCCAAAGTTGATCAATTGTGATACCTGAAAAGTTTCTTTCAAGCTTTTTACATTTATTGTTCCAATGCATTTTTAAATGATGGGGACATATTTTACATTTATTTGCCTCTTGTTATAACGACACAGAAAAGTTTTAAAAGGTTAATAAATACATCAAAGTCTTAAATTGGTTTTACTAGCATCACAATGTAATCAAGAAGAAATTAACAATTCTAATCAGGAAATAGTTAATATATTTACGCTAATCCACTTCTTTAACAAATAAAATATACTTGATTGTCCTAATTCTGAAAACCTTTGATGTTCAACTCAACCTAAAGTTTTCAGTAGTGCTTCATGTGTACAGTAGAATATTGAGCACTATAGTTATGGTAAACCATAGGATACAAGGTATGGAAAAGAGAGAAAATGTAAAGTAAAACACTTAGAATATAAATGCTTCTGATAAATCCAGTGATAATTCTGTTCCACCCCATTAGTTAAAACTAACACTTTCATGTGTACTTTTATATGCATACTTCCATGTATTTATTTTATATTATTTTATATTTCATATTCTATTCAGCCATTATTAGGTTTTCCACCTAAATTTTTCCTATATAGTACATCCATAACAAAGATCAATCTTCATAAAATTTCTTTCATACCATAAGAAATATTAACATAAACATTTCCTGGATTAATAAATCCTACATCCCAAAATACTTTATGAAGAGGTTCAAAAGGAATCACAGGTAACTTTTATTTGAAAATAAAATGAGCCAAGAAAAATAATTCATATTGATCAATGGCAGAGATTTGGATAACAAAAGGACGATAAACGGAATACTGTATATACAGAAATTCTTAATTATTTCCATTAGCTCATTCTATTTTTTATTTATGAAAATTATACAGGTCAAAAAATATTTCTAACTCCTTTCTTATAGGTAAAAATAATTGTCAGCTGAACAAGTGGGCTTGAGTAAACTATACTATGGTAATGAGGTCTAACAGATTGACATATGTACATGCACAGTAGTCCTTCTACCGAACTTTGTGTTAAAGAAGGTAATGGTTGCATTGCACAGATCTCTCTACTTCTGATTACTCATAGGAAATGTCAGGATTTATTCCTCAGTTAAATGCAGCAAAATCATCTCTTGAAACAACCATTCTGCTAAACTCAAAATATTCAAATTTGAAAGACTAAAAGAAAAAGAAATAGATTTTAAACTGAAGAAAATGGATGTCCACATCTTATTTTTAAATAAAAGATTCTACTACTATATTTCATTTTGTTTTATTTTAATTTAAAAATTAAGAGTTCTTTAGTGAAACATTTGCTTCTACTTTTGCTATCTGGTTAGAAAAAAGGCTATTAAGAAACTACTGTTAGGAAAATATCATGTTCAATGCTTTACATATAAATTAGAATTTCTAAACATTTAAAAAGATTCATTGATATTTGTAAGAACTAGAAAATGATTAGACAAACTCAATTATCTGATTGATTCCCCGAATAGTATGGTGACAATGCAGGAAACATCTGACAATACACTAAAGTTAAATGGATATCATTGTTTTCTGAAGCAAACAGAACAATCAACAAATGTGTTCGTTGCCACATTCAGATTAAAAGAAACACCAGATTAAAATCAAATATTAATTTCCAACAAAGGCACAACAAGGGCATACATTTAAGGTTATGGTATCGTTAACTATATTGACTCAGCACATGACTGATACTTATTTTTTCAACCCCGGAAAAAAGCAAAGTTAACCTTGGTAGAATTTGAACTTGGAGCGTAAAGTAGTGTAACTAAATACTCAGAGACATTTTATCAAATACTCTACAAAATCTATCAATCCTTTTATTCTTTTCTAAAGTTTAATAATGAAGAAGAATTTACAAATCACTTCTTTCTCAAAGCTGTGTCCATAAGACAGATTTGTAGTGACATTAAACAAATGATTGATAATCTTAATCATATGATATTGTTTTTTACTGATGATATTTTCTAAACTATTACTATTATTGGGAACTTGAAATGACAGACTGAAATGTTCATTATCACCACTCAGGGACAAGTAATTAGAACAAATCTAATGAAGGCAAAGATTGACAAAATTCAGACAGAAAATGTAGAATCTACAGGAAAGGAGACAAAAGTATCAATCATCTTTTGAGTGAGTGCAGTACACTAGCACAAGCATGACTGTGTGGGCAAAAGAGTGCATCAGGGTGCTAGCCAAGTGTGTGGCTTCAAAATAATAGAAAAGTGGTATGAAACATACCAAAGGCTGTGATAGAAAATGAGAATTACAGGATCTTGTGGGAATCCCTCATAAAGACTGACCGTACTATTGAAGCAAGAAAACCAGATAGGATTACAAAGGACAAAATAAACAGTGTAAGGTCATAGATTTTGCAATTTTCTATCATACTTGAGTTAATACTAAAGAAATTGAAAAAAATTGAGAAATCTCAGGATCTTGCCAGAGAGCTGAGCAGACTGTGGATGACTAAGACAACAATTATCCCTGTAGTATTTGTTGCACTTGGCACACCACCCAAAATCATCATCATCCTCATCGTCGTTTAACGCCCACTTTCCATGCTAGCATGGGTTGGATGATTTGACTGAGGACTGGTGAAACCAGATGGCTACACCAGGCTCCAATCTGATTTGGCAGAGTTTCTACAGCTGGATGCCCTTCCTAACGCCAACAACTCCGAGAGTGTAGTGGGTGCTTTTATGTGCCACCGGCACGAAGGCCAGTCAGGCGGTACTGGCAACGGCCACGATGTTACCTAAAAGACTGAAAGAGATTCAAACTAAAACTTGTATTGTTAGCCTGCAAGAATCCTAAAAAAGATTCTTGAGATTTGAAAAGACCTGTTGCTACCAAACCTCAAGATAAAATCCTTGTTAATTAAATTAGTATGTACTATTTGAGGCTATGGTATAGCTGATTATATTGGTCCAATACATGACAATTACTATACATGACCAAACCTCTGAAGATTGAAAAAGAAAAGGTTGAAAAACATTTTATTAGACACTCAACAAAATCTACCTATCTATCCTCCTTTTTACCCTTTCCTAAAGTTTAATTAATAGTGAAAAAGAATTTACAAATCACTTCCTTCTCAAAGTTGTATCCATAAGACAGATTTGTAGTGACATTAATAACCTTAATAACCTTAAATGATTGATAACCTTAATTATATGATATTGCCTTTTACTAATGATATTTTCTAAACTATTATTATCACTACTACTACTACTACTACTACTACTACTACTTACTACTACTACTACTACTACTACTACTACTATTACTACTGCATGAATGCTATAATTGTAAGAATAGTCTTCTTCATTGAGACAAGAGATAATAATAAAAAACTCAAAAAACGAAGAAGTATTATAGAAACAATGAAATTTAGTGAAATACTGACTTGTATAACAAACCACATTATATAGTATTTTAGTTCATCTGAAATTACACCTAGTGATGATGACACCTTAAGCAATTTGGAAGGTAGCAATTTAATATAAATGCTGTCAGAAACTATCATGAGCCAGAATCATTACACTGCATCAATGCACACAGAATATAAGATGCAGAAGGTAGAAGAACTGTTACAATTCTAATATTTAAAAAGCTCAAATCCAGATAATGTTTTGAATGACTTTCAAGATATAAAAATACTTATCCCAAATAGAACTGAATGATAAATGTACCAATTATTTCTAAAGATAACTAAGATAAATTGTATTCAGAGTCTGATTCAAGGTAAAAAATTATTATATTACTATTAGCTTCTTGACTGCAACAATGTAATCTTAGAGATGTGAATGAATCTAATTCTGCTCATCATTTTACAAACTGGTTTTTATAACAAGGGTTTTCTTTCAAAAAGCAAATTTGGTTTATTTTTGCAGTAAAAGAAGTAAAATAAAAAGAAAAGTACTATAAAATTCATTGAAGTATGGTAAAATAGAGTGTGTGTGTGTGCGTGCGTGCGCACACATGAATGCATACATGCATGTGTGTAACTATATAAATAAATCTTGATAATTTCAATTGAGTATCTGATTTAATAGTAACAATCTTCAGTGGATATGAAGTAAGGAGAGAGAGAGAGAGAGAGATGAGAAAGAATATATGTGTGTGTGTATATGAAGACATGTGAATGTATATGTACATAAACATGTGTGTATGTATATGTGTGTGTATATATATATATATATATATATATATATATATATATGTACATATACATATATATATATATATTCATACACATATAAAATGTATATAGAAATGTACATATATATGTGTGTGTCAACATATGTATTTGTGAGTGAGTGTGTATTTGTGAGTGAGTGTGTGTGTGTGTGTGTGTGTGTGTGTGTGTGTGCGCGCGCGTGTGTGTGTATATATATATATAAATATATATTAATTAATTGATTAATGGGAGATGGATTTGGTATTAAATCTTTATTGGGTACAACACGTTTCGACCCATCAATCTGGGCTTCATCAGGTACATCAGTAAAGATGTGTCTCACTGCAGATTTTTAATGTTGGCTGACTTGTTATATGTCCCTAACTTGATGGACATGTAACAAGTCAGCCAACATTAAAAACTGTAGTGAGACACATCTTTACTGATGTACCTGATGAGACCCAGACTGATGGGTCAAAGCATATGTTGTACCCAATAAAGATTTAATACCAAATTCATCTCCCGTTAATATTTATTTCTTTATTGCCCACTGGGGGCTAAATACAGAGGGGATAAACAAGGACAGACAAAGGGATTAAGTCGATTACATCGACCCCAGTGTGAAACTGGAACCTATTTAATTAACCCTGAAAGGATGAAAGGCAAAGTCGACATCGGCGGAATTTGAACTCAGAACCTAAAGGCAGACGAAATATCACCAAGCATTTCACCTGATGTGCTAATGATTCAGCCAGCTTGCCGCCCTACTGTTAATTAATATTATTACCCTAACTGCCACTGCAGAGTTCCTAATGTAGATCTAACAGAAGTGTACCACAACTGCAGATGAAAACAGGTAGCTTAAACAGTGCTGGTGCTCTACTCAACATTTTAACACACTAATCGACTTACACTTATTTGTCCAAATTATTTATTATTATTATACACACACACATATATATACATAAACACACTATTTTCTTTATATAATAATAATCATAATAATAATAAAACTGCTACCCACATAAATCCTGTCTGGAAGTGTTATTATGTATATGCTTTGTTTTGGTATAAAAGATAGGCTACAACAAATATTCTGCTCAGTACCACAGATTTGCTTCACAGTTGTTTAACTAAGTTGAGCATGTCCCTTGGTGGCTGTATGTGCATCTCTGATCATGAGCAGAACTAGTTGGGGAGCATCATAGCCATGTGTTGAGAGGAATTCTTTCAGGTTTGATTAATTCATCTCTGGAAACATGGGTGTTTTGTTCATCATCTTAAACAACCCTTTTGAGGGACCTTTTTGAGCAAGATGAGCTACTTGATCTGAAGAAAATTCTAACTGGACCCCACCTGCAAGGTCATGCACTGTTTATCTTGATAGAAAATCACCATGTTGCACACATATGGTTGTGATGCATGTGCCTGATGTACACTTGTCAGATGGGTAGTCATGATGGGTATATTGGGTTTTGTATATTTGTACTCCAGTGTCACTTTGATGGCATGCACTACTCTCTCATTCAATAATGATAATAATAATCATTATTTACATTATTTACATTTCATGGATATTTGTCCTAATCTTGTTTGTTGTTAACACAACGTTTCGGCTGATATACCCTCCAGCCTTCATCAGGTGTCTTGGGGAAATTTCAAACCTGGGTTCTCATTCCTAAGGTATTTTTCGATGTTATTGTTATTATTATTATTATTATTATTATTATTATTATCATTATTATTCAGGTCACTGCTTGGAATCAAACTCGGAATCTTGGGGTTAGTAGCCTGCGTTCTTAACCACTAATAGAATCATTTGCATGATGAGATGTAACAATGAACAAGCAACCCTACTGATTCCAAAGGGGAGGGAATATGAATGAAGACAAGTACATGTTGTTACTATGAGAAGGGCCATAACTGGAAAATAATAGATTCTAGGATTACAAAGTTGATTGCTAACTTGAATGGTGAGGGTTTGATCATTCTACGATATTAATCATGCTTCCTAAGATTACCTAAAAAATGTTGGCAAACACTATGCCTTGTTGATCCTTAAGTCAATCAGCTAATCAAAATCTGTACCACATGGAGGGTGTAAATACCCTGCCAGAGAGGCAACCTTCTCTCTTTATCTTAATCAGTCTTTAGCCAACTTTAAGTTTTCCACCATCTTCCTCCCTGTTCTTGATTTTGCTCAACCACCCACTCCTTAGTTTTCTTTTACTCTGTGTGTGTGTGTGTGTGTGTGTGTGTGAGAGAGAGAGAGAGAGAGAGAGAGAGAGGAGAGAGAGAGGAGAGAGAGAGAGAGAGAGAGAGAGAGAGAGAGAGAGAGAGAGAGAGAGAGAGAGAGAGAGGAGAGAGAGAGAGAGAGAGAGAGAGAGGAGAGAGAGAGAGAGAGAGAGAGAGAGAGAGAAAGAGAGAGAGATCCCATGCATGAACCATGCACACACACACACACACAACACATACATACAAACACAAACACAACTGTGGTATCGTAACCGTAGTTAAGTTGCTCTTCTGTAACTTAAGAGTTACATATCTGTAGCAAAATCTTTGCTTATAAGCAATAAACACATGGATTTCAGAAACTTCATGAACTCTTATTTGTGTTCACGTGTATGTGTAAGAGTGCACATATTCAAAGACTTGAAAGCAGAGCTTATTCCAAATAAAGCTTAACAGAACATAGACAAAGAAAGTTTTAATATGAGAGTAGTTATCGCAGTCATTTAACCATTTTACAAGAGTTTCTACTCTGAATTAGGTAAAGTCTTCTGAATTAAACAATTTTCAAATGTTCCTGAAAACCAGGACTTAATGAATGATTTAATGACTGTGGTATTATGAGGGGAATAATTACTATAATGGAATTAAATTGATCAATACATAGATCTCTCAAACAGTTTATAAAAATATAATAAAACTTCCTAATTTTTCTTTTCAAAAATATGCAAGAAACAATTCAATGCTATGATCCTAAAATTATTCTGGTATATCATAGATGTAGATATGCTTGCAGTAGGGAGTCCCATTTTACAGGAATGTACTTCCTCACTATACAGGATTCTGAGTGATGTTAGATGGCTAGATGAAAATATTTCAGGAGTGGCAAACAGATAAACTGCTAACAGATGTGGAATATAAAGATTTTATATAACTTAAATGCATTACATTTACATACAATGTATATTGTTTTTTTAAAGAAAGGAAATTGGTTGTAATCAGAAGGATAATTGCAATCAGTCTCTATGTGTTATCTCAATATTGAGACTGATGGACCAGAGGGATCTTCCATCAACTCAATAACCTTTTTAAATTTTGACAACAACAGAAAAATAAAGCCTTTTTAGGTATATGAAGTTTATATATAACAACAATAATCCTGTCAAGTTTCATTTCCTTAAAGTGACATCAGCCATACAGGTATGAATGTCCATATTACAAAAATAATTGTAGTAACATTTTGCTTTCATTAATGAAGCAAAATTGTAAACAAATAGCAATCACAAGTGTTGTTGATAGCCCCAAATCAAGCAGATTTCTGAATACAGTTATCATCACATCTTTTTCCTCCCACACTCTTAAAGCTTCTATAACTGCATTATACAATGTGAGTGTGCTTTTAAGACAAGATGTAATTTGAGAGAAATTTGTCTGCTATATCTAATAGTTCAGGCAACTAGGTAGAGGCTCCCTTGCTGGCTTGCAATAGCAAGTACATTTGATACAATAGAAAAATTAGTGTCAAAATGTTAATCAATATTATTAATAAGATGTAAGTAAACAAAGTTTTTGCCATTTTATCATAACAGAATACTAATGATCAAGCAGTAATCTGAGATTTTCTTACCTAAATGTTTGAATAATAAGTTTTTTTGTTTTTGACTGTTAAATAAGTGTCAAAGCATCTCTTTTTTTTAAGGGCTTCCAAGAATGTGGGGGGATCAAGAGAGAGGAAAGATCTTCAAAGTAGAGATCTGGCCTGAATGCTTACTACAAGGTGAACACCACTAAAGACACCTAAGGACCAGGTAGTGGTGTGAAATTGGGCAACAATTTAAGTCTACCACTCACAGTAATACCTCTTACACAAACATCTGTATCAGTTTGAAAATTAAACATTTACACCATCTGTTTATAATTAACAATTTCTTTAAATATACACTTAAAACTACACCACAAGCTGTTCTAATGAATCTGTATTATATCATTTTAATAAAAACACATGTATAAACAAATGTGGCATACACACACCACACATATTTCCTCTCTCCCTCCCTTTCTGTCTCTCACACATTCACAGACTACAATTAAAAATATCAATTCTTATAAATTCAAACCAAGACAACAAAAGAAGAAACTAAATTCCAATTAAATTTTTAGCAATTCAATTTCTACAAAAGTAGAAATTAAATTTCAAGTTTGGTTTCATTAATTGTTTTTCAATTAGTAGCCAGAACCAAAAAAAGGTTTTTAACGAACTAGAATGTATCCCATTTCTAATCACACAAAATTAAATTATGTTTATTCAACTATTCAACTAGGCATAGGAGTGGCTGTGTGGTAAGTAGCTTGTTTATGAACCACATCGTTCTGGGTTCAGTCCCACTGCGTGGACCTTGGGCGAGTGTCTGCTACTATAGCCTCAGGTCGACCAATGCCTTGTGAGTGGATTTAGAAGACGGAAACTGAAAGAAGTCCGTCATATATATGTATATATATGTGTGTGTGTGTGTGTGTGTGTGTGTGTGTATGTTTGTGTATCTGTGTTTGTCCCCCCAACATCGCTTGACAACCAATGCTGGTGTGTTTACGTCCCTTTAACTTGGCAGTTCAGCAAAAGTGACTGATGGAATAAGAACTAGTTGATTTGCTCAACTAAAGGCGGTGCTCCAACATGGCCACAGTCAACTGACTGAAACAAGTAAAAGAGTATTCATTAAAATAAATAGCAAAAAATTATAATTTTTTTCTTGACAATTAACAACACCAAGAACAATAACAACAATAATAATGGCTTCTGATTTAGGGACAAGGCCAGCAGTTTTGAGGGGAGGAGTTTAGTTGATACCATCAACCCCAGTACTTCACTGGTTCTTTATTTCACTGACTCAGGAGGGATGAAAAGCAAAACTGACATTGGAGGAATTTGAACTCACAATATAAAGAGCCAGAATGAATATTGCAAAATATTTTGTCCAAAATTAACAAATCTGCCAAATTATAACAACAAAGATTTCTGATTTAGACACAAGGCCAGGAAGTTTAGGGAAGGAGATTAATCGATTACATTGACTCTAGTGTTCAACTGGTACTTATTTTATCAACTACGAAAGGTTGAAACACAAAGTTTACCATGGTAGAATTTGAACTCAACAAGTAAGAAGCCAGAAGAAATGCAATTAATTATTTTATCTGATGTGCTAACAATTCTGCCAGTTCATTGCCTTAATAATATTAATAATCTTTTCTACTATAAGTACACAACATAAAAGTTTAGTGGAAGGGGCTAGTCAATTACATCAACCCCACTAAACTACTAAACTGGTACTTATTTTATCGACACCAAAGGGATAAAAGGCAAAGTCAACCTCAGTCAAATTTGAACTCAGAATGTAAAGAGCCATAATAATAATATTAATAATAATAATAATAATAATAATAATAATAATGATGATGATGATGATGATGATGATAATAATTTCAAGTTTTGGCACAAGGCCAGCAATTTTGCAGAGGGGATAAGTCAATTACATCGACCCCAGTATTCAACTGGTACTCATTTTATCAATCCTGAAAGGATGAAAGGCAAATTCAAACTCAATGGAATTTGAATGTAAAAACATAAAGACAGATGAAATGTCACTAAACATGCTGACATGCTAATGTTCCTATCAGCTCGCCACCCTAATAATAGTAGTAGTTATAATAATAATATTATTATTATTAATAATAATAATAATAATAATAATAATTGGCATTTTAATTTTATGTATTTAAATATAAAAAGTTATAAAAAAATAAATAACAAATGTCACAAATGTTCATGAGATTTTTATCAATTTACAGCCTTGAAACTTTAATCTATACTACGAAGCTAATTTTGAACAAATATATGACAATAATTAAATGGAAGAATAATAAAAATACAGGCACATCCATACATACATGCATGTATACAGTAGCAGTAACTACTGACATCACGTGTTACTCATCGGAAAGTGCTGTGCAGATTTGCGAATTGTGTATTAAGTAACTTTGAAAAGCTAGCCACCAACCCTAACCTTACCCTTATTGTCATCGGCAGCGTCATCGCCATCATCATGGGTTACCATAAAAAAAGTATGTTCTCCTCCCCACAAAACATGTTGCTTCTCATGGAAAACAACAAAGGAAACAACATAATTGAACTCAAGTGTATGGGTTCAATTTTAGCTTTTGTTTTTCATATGGATAAGATAGATAGATAGATAGATAGATAGATAGATAGATAGATAGATAGACACAGAGAGAGACAGACAGAAGGGGGAGAGAGAGAGAGAATGGGAAGAATAAAGAAAAAATATGTAAGAGGTAGGGAACAAAAACAAATAGAATTTTCAAAGAAAAATCGTAATTTACCTCAATAGTCCGAAGCATTATACTCCAGCTGATCATTTGTATTTTTGTTATGTAATGGACAGCTGTGCTCCCATATAAATCAGTGGTCATACCCGTTGGTGCTGGTGTTGCTGTGGTGCTGCTGCTGTCAGCAGAGCCACTGAATATGTCATCATGAGAATAATAATCTTGTTTCTCCTAAACAAGCCAGGGGAAACTACATCTGCAGCAGCACAGCACTTCTTGCACTGCCTGTCTACTAAACAGTCAAATCCATCCTAATGCTGCTGCACAATGGTGTTGCAT
Source organism: Octopus bimaculoides (assembly GCF_046866305.1). Classification (NCBI taxonomy): domain Eukaryota; kingdom Metazoa; phylum Mollusca; class Cephalopoda; order Octopoda; family Octopodidae; genus Octopus; species Octopus bimaculoides. The sequence continues at coordinate 57,861,358 of NC_142931.1, read as the reverse complement.
TCGACCACAGACTGTAAACGACAGTGTACACAATAACACATACACGTGTGTGTGTGAGAGTGTGTGTTATATGTTATATATAGTTCACTCTGATACAATATACCCCCATCATAAACAGCAGTATATCCCAAGTCAGAGATGCCATTTTCCCTACCCTTCTTTCTGTATACTTCTCTCTGTTTCTGAGAATATGATCTATATACACACAGACACACAACACAAAGAGTCAGTCACTAAATTACTTAGTAAGGAGAAAGCAAAAGAGGAGGGTATCTAACTGAAGGCAGTTCCTATGTGGTATTTTCCTTTCGTGAGTAACAGACTTTAGTTAGTGAAGCAACATAGAAAGATACCAGTGGACCCATGAGAAGCCACAGACAGTGAGTATGAGTGGAGGGGAAAGAAAAGCAAGCAAGCAAGAAAGCAAGTAACAAGCAGGTTCTTTGTATAAGGAAACTAAATCTATTCTGGCATTTCAGAATTTAATCTTTTCTCCCACCCAAATAAAAAAACAAAAGAAAAAAAAAACTGTGATCACCAAAACATCTCTCCTGCATTCACTTTCGAAATCAGAAAATGACAGAGAGATAGACAGAAAAAATACATAATAATAGAGAAAGATGAATGGAGTGAAAGAGCACGACATATATCAAAAGATATGTAGGTGTGCTATATTTAAACTTTGTTGCATGCAGATATGTAAACAAAACAGAAATATGTCTTCTCAAATTAATTGATTTCCTCATTTGTATATCTATCTATCTATCTATCTACCTACCTGTGTGTGTGTGTGCATGCTTTTATACACACACAAATTCTAATATATATATATATATATATATATATATTTATAATTTTAAATAATTTTATATATATATATATATATATATGCTTGTTTGTGCATGTGTGTGCACATACATGAATACATACATCCAGATATATGCACGCACACACAAAACCTCCTTCACTCAGTATAACATTACTACTTGGTCCTTCCCTGGCTTTAACAGAGCCCATTCTGTTGCTAACATTTGGAGCAGGATTTACGCATGGATAATTTATTCCCATTGTCTCACTCACCTATCAGAGAGACCTTGTGAGCAGATAAACACACACACACTTAACATATGGGCCTCACTGAATAGATGACAAGGGACTGGGACTTGTGGCGATTTGCTGTACTAGAGAAGACATGTTAAGCAGTGTAAAATTGTGGCCATCCATACATACAGGCATGTCCTTTGCAGCAATGCCTCCACTTCCTCTCCCAGCTGAGAGGTCTTTGCCTAGCAGGTGCTGGTGCTACGTAAAAGGTACTCATGTCAGTACCACATAAAATTCACTCAATTTGGTGACATGTAAGTGCATTTGTGCTGGTAGCACATAAAAAACACCCAGCATACTCTGTAAAGTAGTTGGCATTAGGAAGAGTATCCAGCCATAGAAACAATGCCAAAACAGACAAATGGAATCTGGACAGCTCTTCAGCTCCTGTCAAACCGTCCAACCCATGCCAGCATGGTAAATGGGCATTAAATAATGATGATGGTGTGTATATGTGTGTGTGAGAGTGAGTACATGTATGTATGTATGTGTGTGTGTATATATATATATATCTATAGCATCATAATCATCATTTAATGTCTGTTTTCCATGCTGGTATGGGTTGGAAGGTTTGACAGGAGCTGGCCAGTTAAAGGGCCGTTCAGGCTCCCTGTCTGTTTTGGCATGGTTTCTACAGCTGGAAGCCCTCCCTAACACAAACCACTTTATAGAGTGTAAGGGGTACTTATACACAGTAGCAGCATGGGTGTTTTTTTTTCGTGGCACCAGCACTTAAGAGCCCACAATATTAGGGATGCTCAAGAGGAGAGGGTTTATGGGGAATAGCCTGAATGCAAGGGCAACCACACTTGTACTTAGTTTGACATGTCTTTTCAAGCACAGCAAATTGCTAGGAGTCTTGGTCCCCTGACATCCCCTCTCTGAGTCCCAACATCTGTAGATCCTTTATACATACACACACACACACACATATATATATATATATATTTTTACTCACATACACTAGGTGTCTCACACATTATACAACATACTATAAATATATTCATGTATCTAGGTAAATATTGTGCGTGTGCACTGTGTAAACACTTGTCTATCAATCTATAAAATATAGCCACATAAAACAGATGCAAGTCCAAACTAATAATGAAATCTCTATGCAGTATGCTAGAAATATCAGCCAAATCTCTCTAAAAATCTCACCTTACTATCTTATAGAATGCAGAAGCTAATTGATAAGGCAAGAAAGGCAATATGGTCATGCCAAACAACAACAATAAACCTGAATGCATATTTTCCTTTAACTCTCATTTCTGAACTCATCATTACCAAATTGCGCCTGTGAACTCTTCTAATGAGAATGTTTGTTCAGAAAGTCATATTACTATGGAGTATCTCCTTATTAGCAACACTAAATTTTTAATGCTAAGTGGAACTGTTGCTGAAAGTAAGTGTTGATGCCTGTAACCTAGTCATAAATGAGTGGTCATGATTTTACCAGAAACAAACCAAAATATCTAATAGACCTAGATTTCATCCTAAGGGTATATTTTTAGATTCTTACCTAAACAATTACAAATGAAAAACAGCCATAAAGTTAAAGCCCAGATTATGTTCTTGAGTGAGTGTTAATGCATAAGGTAAATCAGAAAAAAAACAAAAAACTTTTTAAGTGAAATGAAAGTGGAGAAGATAAGCACAGTTATTAGAAAATGTCAAGACAAAATCTACTACATAACAGTTGAAGAAAACTGAATCTCAAAGAGAAGATGAAGGATTAGAATGAAAGAAGATGAAGTTAATATCTACTGTGATAAAATATGTTTCACCTCCTGTTAAACAAATGACTTTAATAAGTGACATGAGTTGCAGTTTTGTTAAGCAATGTTTTTTTATTACTGCTGTAGCACAGACATAAGTGAACCATATGAGAATTTTAGAGTTATGGAATAAAAAGACACATGCTTAGGAGAATTGTTTTGGCCACTCATCTAGCTGTCTTACATGGGTAATGAATGAAGCTTATTTGCTGTAAGGTGTTTCTATAATAAAACTGATTAGCTGACTATCAGGATGTTTGTGGAGTAAAGGATATTGCTTTAATTAGACCGTGTCAGATGATTCAATAAGTAATGGCTTGGTTTGGAAATGAAATAGAGATCAAGGCTGTTTCAGGAGTGTTATTCAATAATAAGGAAAGGTAAAAATACTAATTGTTCCAGGTAGTTTAGAATGGCAAATAATTCAGCCTCTGCATCCATGGTGTCAGTGTGGTAAGAATGTGAAAGAGAAAAACAACTGTGGGCATTTGAGTCATAGAAGATGATGGCTTAAGAGATAAGTGTAATGAGACTGACGTTTGCATTGAAGGACAGAGAGATACTGAAGCAAATGTTAGTGGTTGGAGGCATTCAGAGAGGGAGAGAAGTAGTTGGTGAATTTAAGGGAATTAAGAAGAAAGACTTTGAACAAGAATACCTGAAGGTCTTTGTTGCTGATATCTAGGTGAGAGAGATGAATTCTACATACACTCAGACACAACTTTTCTAACTGAAGTCAAAATATCAGGTGTAGTTTACTATTTTGCATTCACCTTATAACATTCACCTCTTAAACTATCCAACAGATGTTTTCCCTTCCTCCTATCATGTAAGCTTTTACAAATAATCACTTAGGACCCTTTTTATTGTTACTATTCACTATTCAAGTGACTGTCTCATCTTCATCTTCACCCAACTTACCTTCCTTAGTTTCATTCTTTTTTTTTTTTTCATTTCTTTGGTATAGATACATCTGGTTGCCTGTGTTTTAAATTGCCATAATTAAGCTATCTGGAGTTTTTAAAGATTCATCTCTAACTACTACACTTTGTTTGTTTTAAGCATATTTAATTATACAGTATCATTGGTAAGCATATTTTTATTTAAACTCTATTAGTGTTTTTTTAAAAGCACTACCATAATAACAGCAACAACAACTGTTGCTGCCACCATCACCACCACCACCACCACCACCATTACTATCTAGTTACATAAAAAAACTCTTTCTAGGTTTTTCCTAATTAATACTCCATAGCCAACTCTATGATAACTGAAGCAAAATAATTTACACACTTCAAGACAAATGTAATGCTGCAGGGAGTTTAACTTAATTCCAGATAACTAGAACCAATATTATAAAGCTATTATTTCTTACTTTGATCATCTTAATGTGTGAGCGAGGGAAACCAATATACACAAATACACACACATTGCAGCATAGTACTGAATGCATCGACAGAAAAGAATCAGTAAACTTTTTCTGAATTTGAAATGTATTATTTAGATCAAGCAGACATATATTTTTATCATTATTAGAAACATCTGGAGAACATTGTATTTTTTTTTTCATGTTGACAAGGATGACAAGAAAACCTGCCTAAGTTAGAAATAATAAGTGTAACTTGACAAATAAAAATACGAGATATTGAATTAAAAAAAAAAAAGAAAAGGAGCTGCAGAGGATATTCAGGTGTGCTGAATAATAAATATTTTGGACAGTCAAAGGCGATCATTTCATATATCCTGGTTAACACTTCTCTTTCAGTTATATGTCCTGGTTAACACTTCTCCTTCAGTATCAAACACATATCAAACATGCATTCACATTTGTTTTCATTTGTTACTTGCAATATTTAAATTGGGTACTATGCAATGTAATTTGAAGTTGACTCAGTAAATAAAACAGAGATAATCTAAATGGAGGATGACATGTGTTTAATTTAGTAATGGTACTTCTTATAAAACCGCTAATAAGCTTGTTCAATAACAAAATGAAAAAGATTACAGTTAACAGTTAAATATCTCGTTATATATAATACAGTAGTACTTCGGTTTTCAAACAACTCTGATCTTGAATATACCATGCTATATATATATATATATATATATATATATATATATATATATAAAGCATCATTTATTTGTGATCAGAGGCATTCACAAACCGTGGTAGTACTGTAGTAAATAAATATGAGAAAGAAGGAGATAAAGCACAATTTATTCGTGATCAGAATTGTTCGAAAACCAAAGTACTACTGTTTATTGTTACAAAATAGGGATGAAGCCTAATATATTTTTAAGTATTCCAGTATGGAATATAAAATTTTTTTACATAATATATATATATATTTCATAGCTAAGAAAGAAGTAATAATTGAATTGCTAAGGTGTCATATTGTTAACTTATAAGTGATGAATTTTTTCAAAACTCAAGATGCACACATGTTTTAAAAGAACTATGACCTAATCTATGTTAGCCCACCTCAGTAGAAAATAGACAGACATCTGTTAAGTGATCAGTCAACTGATGGGGTGTACAACAACCTTCCACCTGGATTTTTCTCAAGAACACATGTAAAATGTCTGATTCTTAGGAACCTCATAACCTATAAAACAATACAAGGAAGGAAAATACTGACACAACAGAAAGGGAATTGTTATAGATTTATGAATTTGAAAAATGTATTCAGTCATTTCGGATAGGGGTTACTTTGTGAGATAAACAGATTAAAGAGTATCTGCAAACCTGTGAACAAAGAAATGTTGAGGTATTAAAACATTATAAGAAACCCTACTATTATTTAGAAATACTAGAGCAGAATGTTCTTTTTATTTAACAGTTAAATCAATTTTATCTTTTGTGTTTCATTTGATCCTTCAAAAGACACATGTTTTAACATATGTTTGCATCTGTGATAGAGCAGCAATAGAGCTTTGTTTAACCCTAAAGCAAGGTAATGTACATACACATGGTACCAGAAAATGATCAGAGAATACACAAATAGAAACAGGGTTGATAGAAAAAAAAAGTGAAATTTATAGTCTGATCAATTTTTTTTTTTTTTTACTCTAGTTATAAGTCTCAGATTTAGAAAGTGTATTTTCTTTGAATATTGAATAACTATCACAAATATGATGGACATATGCTTACACAAATATAGACAGAAAATAAAATAAAATTTCAAAGTTTCTCAAATTGTACATTCTGCAACAGCAAAGAAAAGAACATGACTCAACTACAAAAGACATGTTGAGAAATTCACTGAAAAGGTGAACATACTGACAGCTGTTGCACGACACTACTTAATGTGGTTATTGTTGTTTTGTTTAGAGCCATGTGATCAAACAGACTTATGATCAAAAGCATTCAGCCATGACTAGCCCACTTTATAAATATCTAGGACTACATTATGCAACTATTCCTCCTTTTTTTTTTAAGGAGGTAGAATGTGATTTCATGGTGTTTGGCTGCTCAAACAGTCACAGAAACTTCCTCTTTTGCTCAATAATGTGGTGGAATGATGTGGTCAGTCAGGCAGCATAGAAAAGCTCCAGACACATAGTTAGATTGCTAGATAGATATATGCATACATAAACACACAATTAACAAGATATAAAGATAGACATAGACAGACAGATAGGAAGATATATATATATATATATATATATATATATATATATATATATATATATATATATAGGTAAAAGAAAAAAAAAACATCTGATAAAAATAACCAAGTACTCTATGACTGTGTAAGAAATATGTATAGAATTTAAATATTCTTTAGAATCTTCTACACGCTTATAATAAAATGTGAATGTACTGTATTCTGATGTTATGTACAACCAAAGTGAATAACTAACCAGTTTCTATAGGCTTTAAAATTTATACACAAGGGTACATTTTCAATTGGTTCATTGGTGAGAGCAAATTGACAGATATTCAACATATATCTGGACTTAAAGACCTAGTCCAATACATTGACATACATACATACATAGAAGTATGTGTGTGCATGAGAGAGAGAGAGAGAGAGAGAGAGAGAGAAAGAGAGAAAGAGAGAAAGAGATGAAAAAAAAAAGAAAGATAGACAAGCAAGAAGAGAAAGAGGTAGAGAGAATGGAGGGAAGAAAGAATCAGATGTCTGAAGAATTGGTTGTAATCACAAGTATGGTAGACAGATATGAAGTAAAAGGAGTATTTTCATGCAACAATGGATCATAACAAACATCATCTCTGATCACACAATGACAAAGGAATGAAATGAGTGGCTAAAATATATGCTTAATAAATGAACAAAGGAACAGCAGGCAGTAAAAAAAAGTGCTCTGGTAATGTCTCATATATATAACACATCACTGAAAACAACACAAAAAATGGTTTAAAACAAAATATAAATAAGAAGAACAATCAACTGAAATACTATTCTTTCAATCTATTCCTAGTTTCAGTCATTGCACTATGGCCATGCTGGGGCACCAGTTTCAAGGTACAGTTGATTATACCACTTTCAGGGTACAGTTGGGTACTTCCCAACTGATCAGACTATTCAATTCATCCCTCTCTTTGGTAAAATAGGACAAGATTTAAGTGAAGATTTAGCAGCTATTTCTAGCAGATTACACAACTACATATCAGTTTGAAAGCTAGATGATAGAGAAAAGAGCAGAATGCCACTTTACGAATTGTAAATGATTTTAAATGGAGAAATGTATGTTTGCTCTGTACTCTTGCTGAAGTCCAATTTGCCTTTCAACTTCTCAAGGCCAATAAAATAAAGTACTAGTCAAGAACTGGTCGGTGGTATCAACTAAGCCCCTCCCATAAAATTTCAGGTTTTGTGGCTATACTAGAAAAAAAAATCTGAAAGATAATTGTAGTTAAAAATACTAAGGAAATAAAATGAATGGTTAATATTCTATAGCAATTTATTTGCTTGCCTCACTAAAATATTTTTGCCTCTGTCTCTTTCAGTTGCTATTCAGCTATTATTTCTAGTTGGTTTAGCAACCACATAGTTGTTCCCTCATTGAATTGCATGCTTGTCTGTTTATGCAGTCAAAAAGAGTTCAGGATTGGTATAACATTATGGTGAAAGCTGCCAATCAGTGGATCAAATTTCAAAAGTGCCCATTTACTCATATGCATCAGTGTGGAGAAGAATACTTTACTATTTCAAGAGAGGGATTTCACAGTAAGATTGAAGTGAAAATATATCATTTACAAAATAGTTTCATGAAATTTTAAGTACATTAAAAAAATCAGCTGTCTGTCTGTCGCTCGCTCACTCACTCACTCGCTCGCATACACACACACACACACAAATATATATATTTGACTCTACATTTCATACTGTATTCCTTATCAGATAATGTTTCAATCACTGTTAACATGCATCCATATATGTTAAACACTAAACACCTATACATTACTATATAATGCCTACTCAACAGACACATCTCCTTAATTTAATTCTTAGGCAGTTTGTGTGACGCAGTTAGTGATCTTTGAATTACTAGTACAACTGAGTAGAAAGAAAATGGTCTTCTGCATAGTTCCTATTTTTCCAATTTCACCCACAAAGCTTAAGTTGACCTGAGGCTATAAGACACTTGCCCAAGATCTTGTGATAGCAAAGCTAACTTCTTAATCATTCAACCATGCATCTTCAACACAAACTGTGTACAAACATGTATACACACACACACACACACAACATACACAGAGGAAATGAAAAAAAAACTAGAAAATTACATGTAACACACACCCATTCAACATCCACAGCAAGAGCAGAAGACACAAGAGAGAAATTAATATGACACACTAACAGAACACAAGCAGATATTACATTTCATTAAATCAAAGGGAAAACTATGCTAAACACATGATGGAGAAGGTCTGGATGCTAAATTCCTCTCAACAAATTATAGAATAAAAAATAGAAAACAGTGCATTTCTAATCACAGGTTACACAGTGACCACACACACACACACACACACACACACACACACACACACACACACATCATTTACACAGTGAAACAAAAAAAAAAACATTATGAGGGACACAGCACCAAGGTCCATTCTTTGATATCCCTAGGATTATGAGATTAATTTTAACTCAATTTGTTTTAGTAAGAAGGATGGCAACAGTCTTGGCTTTTTTATCAAAGACTTGAAGAGGAGAAAGAAAAAAAACACACACCACGATTTAGAGGCTACAGTGGAAGCAGATTGTAACTTTTTTTTTTCATTAATCTTTTAGTCAGGAAGGTAGTTATTGCTCATGATCGTTTACAGGGCCTCCAAGAATGGTAGGTGGGAGGAAGAAGTTATCCTCAAAATGGAGACCTGGCCCAAATGCTTACAACAAAGTGGGCTCAACAAAAAGCATCCAAGATGGTAGGTAGTAGTATTAAACAGAGATGGATTAAGTCCACAATTTTGAATTATCCCCAGATTGGAGACTTAGTCCAAGATCTTGTAACTCAGCTTAAAATACCAAAGCACCAGGTGGCACATATAGATATATATGTGTGTTTAACTGAGTGGTAGAGAAGGTCTCCCATCCATGATCAGGTACATTCTATCTGATGGGTTTATACCCAATTTCTGACTGTTTCACTCACAAAGCTTAGGATGATGACCTAAGGTTTTGGTAGAAGACATATGCCCAAGGTGTCACATAATGAGAATCACATGAATATAAGAGAAATTCTTACCAATAATGCCAAACACCCAGACATATTTACAACACTATAAAACCACTGAAGGAGCTTTTAAGTAGTCGTTCAAGATGTAAGAAAGAAACAGCAGTCAAATTTCCTCCCGATTTAATCCTTGCAGACACACTATGTCCATCTAATAAATAAGTGGAACATCATTGTCTTTGATCATAGGTTTGCTTGCTCAGGACTAATTAGGGGTTAAACAACATCAATAAGAATTACAATACTATCTATCTTATACAGTCAAGACAGACATAAAAAGAAAACAAGCATAATAATAATAGCAGCATTAGAACTGGAGAACAATAAAATTGCTGTGCTTTTGACCCAAAGTCTCCCACAACTGTAGCCACTCAACAAGCATTTTAAATCAAACTGTAAAGTGGTGAGTGTATAAGGGGAAACAAAATGTCTAGATTGTTCCACATCTCCACATGACAAACTATCAGGTCATCCCATAAGCTCTGCCCGGTTTTACCCTTTTTAAAATTGAATGAAATTTAATAGTATTTTAGAATGTATAATGGAATTTAAAATTATTTTTATGCATTTGTGTACATTTAAACTAATTAAATATTATTTTACAGAATAATAGAATTAAAATTTCTTTGATTAAAACCCTTTCTAACATGGAAGTATTCAAAGAGCATTTAAGGCACATAATGCTTTATGAGTACAAAAAAGGAAACTCTGCAGCCAAAGCGACTTGAACCATACACTCAGTTTATGGGAAAGAATGCTTGAATGAAAGAACTTGCAGAAGATGGTTTGCAAAATTCAGAAGTGGAGATTTCAGCCTTGAAGATGAAGATTGAACAAGACGTCCAGTTGAGTTTGATGATAAGCTCCTTGAGGAATTACTTGAAGAAAATCCTGCAATAAAGCTTAGTTCAAGCCATACAACTGTTCATCATCATCTTCAACGACTTGGAAAATGGGTGCCTCATGAACTGTCCGAAAGCAACCGCAAATCCCGAATTGACATCTGCTCTTCTCTCCATTCTCGTGAACTCATTTCACCCCTTTTTGGATAGACTGGTGACTGGTGATGAAAAATGAATCTTCTATCAAAATTTTAAACATCCTAAACAGTGGCTTGGTAAAAGGGAAAAAGCTCAACCACAAGTGAGAAGGGAACTTCATAGAAAAAGGTTCTTCTCTCTCTATCTGGTGGGATTGCAAAGGAGTAATTCACTTTGAATTGTTACCACCTAATGCAACAATCAATGCTCAAGTCTACTGTCAGCAATTAGAGTGTTTGAACCAAGCTTTGAAGAAAAAAAACCCCATTTTAGTGAATCGAAAAGGAGTGATGTTTCATCAAGACAATGCGTAACCCCACACTGCAAAGATCACATCACACAAGATCGAAGAGCTTGGTTGGGAAAAAGTTCCTCATCCACTCAATTCTCTCGCCCTTGCTCCTTCAGATTACCATTTGTTTTGTAGTTTACAGATTCATCTGGGGGAGATAAATTTCGCAAGCCAGGAAGAGGTCAAAACTGACAATTCAGAGTTCTTCGCTTTGAAACCAAAAGAGTTTTACATTGATGGGATTAAAAAGCTTGTAAATAGATGAAAGGAAGTCATAGATAATCGGGGAAAGTACATTGATGATTAAATTTCAATTAAATATAACATTTGATCACTTGTTTTCTTTATTCAAAATTCGGTCAGAACTTATGGGATGACTTGATATTACATAGTATAAGCCTTCAAGAGGTAGAACACTGCTATATCAGGAACACTGCTTCTGTGGATCCCATTAAATCATTTGATTGAATACCTACATGCCACACTCCTATAGCTAACCTAGGCTAAACAACTATAACTTCATGTTTTGATAAACTTGTGTGTGTGTGTGTGTGTGCATGTATGTGTACAGGCATAGATATATATGTGCGTGTACACAGAAGTAAATACATACACACATAAGTATGTATGGATGCAAATACAATGGAAATAGCAAGGATTTCAACTGAAGCTTTTTCTATTATTAGAATGGATGCACTGTCAGTTATCTAATTTGTGAAAAACACAAAATTTAAATATAAAATAAATAATGATTGTATATGCATATATATATATATATATATATATATATATATATATATATATATATATATACATATATATATATATATATATAAATAATATATAAATATATGCATATATATATACATATATGTACATACCTACATATATATATGTATATATACAGGCATATATGGGTACAGGACATCAAAAAAACATGAACAAAATGAGAAACAAGAACATAAAAAAACATAGAAAGTAAACTTTTTTCGAACAATGAAAGAAACAAGAGAAACAAGACAGGCAACATAAAGAACATTCCCTTTATCAGTTGTCCCCTGTTTTATCTATTCCACGTTTCGAAGGTAGGGACAGCATGCATATATACACATGTATGTAGATATGTACAAATATGTATGTATATATGCATATATTTAAATATTTTTTATATTATTATATGATCGAATGCCATGCATCCATTTCCAAGTAAGTTTTATCTCTATATATGTAACATATACACATACATACATCTGCAGAAAATGGATTTTGTACATTAATCTGGTGTGTTTATATCTTGTAGTATTAGTACAATAATAGCAACACAGTGTAATGTTGCACATATATAATAATATCAAAGCCATACTCTTTGGATAAAATATCAATGAAACAATTGTAGAATTATGCAATATAATGGATTGCTCACTCCATCTTTCATGTTAATATTTACACACACACACACACATATATATACATACCTATACACACTCACACACAAAAGAAATCTGACATACATCCACATATATACACCCTGTGTATTTACATATGTGCTCAAAGTTATATATATATATATATATATATATATATATATGAGTATGTGATTTTGTGTCTGTGTTTGTCCCCAACCACCACTTGATAATTGTTGTTAGTGTGTTTATGCCACCATAACATAGCGGCTCAGTAAAAGATACCGATAGAAAAAGTAGCAAGCTTAAAAACTGGGCTTGAATTGTTCAATTGAAATTCTTCAAGACAGTGCCCCAGCATAGCTGCAGCCTAATGACTGAAACAAGTAAAAGATGCGCATATGTGTGTGTGCATGTGGAAACACATTTGCATCCATCCATATGCTACCCGTATATAACATAGGTACTCACAAGAGAAATTGAAAGCTCAACAGTGACTTTGTTATCCTTACAAATAGAGTCAACATGTAAAAATACATTCAATGAAAACAAAAAAGGTGGTGAAAGAAAATGGATAGTAAAATATCAGCTCCTTGCAATACTGGTGTCACTGTTTATCACAGTTGATAATTATGACTATAGTTAGAAGTCACTCAATTCGTAGTAATAACAGCTAAATCTCCCTCAAATTACTACACTCCCAACCTAAATATGGATATATTGGCTAATGTAATGTCTGGTATACAAAAACAAGGTGTTCACAGTCAGGACACTCATAATCATACGTCTGCTTGGTGCTTAAAAAGAAACAAATCTTATTATGGCTAATGTAAGAGTCTCTATTTGTTATTTAATCTGCTAAAAATAGCATCAAAATCAACTTTCAAATCATGCTGCATGCCTTCAAAAACAAAAGAGAAAAAAGAAACAACAGGAAAAGACACATTGAAAGATCTGTCTGAACATCTTATATCAATACCAAATGGGATGGTCACAGCTGGAATGTCCGTGATCAAAGGTTTCTTCAATTGGGGTTGGCTTTGAGCAAAATAGCTACCACCACCAGCTGGTTTAAGCAAATATAAAATAAAGACAGAAACATTATAAAAGTATAGAAAGTAAATAACTAAATAATTTCTCAAAGTAATTCCAGCCTCTGCTAACCCTTAGAATAAAAATAAATGAATAAAAAGCCCAAAACAGTGAAAGGGTTTCAATTCCCAGCATGAATGTCACAAACTTTCTATTTCTTAGAAGAAACTGAGTCATAATATTTTAGTAGAAAGAAACTCTTAGAATAAGTGCATGAAATAAGAGATGTAATAAAAAATACTCTGAATACTAAATACAATTATTAAACATTAACATTTTTAATTAAAAAACAAAAACAAACAAATATAAAAATAAAACGAATAACAATAAAAGTGACCCAAATCTTTGTATGATAAGCTATTGATCATTGAGAAGTAAAATATAAATATCTTCTCAAAAATATAAAGATGAATAAATAGAGCTAATAAAATAAAAACAAAAAATTTAATTTAAATAAAAAGTAATAGTGATAAAACATTACATTGTTCAAAATACTGACTTGCGATTATTTGTGGTGTGTGTGTGCGTGCGCTTTCTTATGTTGATGTGTTGTCATTTAGTTCTGGATCAGCCTTATTCATCAGATATAGGACTAAATTTTCTGTTGTATCATTTTCTTTTTTCTTAGATGGTAGAGTGTAACTTTGAGGGAGATTTGGTTGCTATTTCTAGCAGACCATACAACTATTGATGATTGTGCAAAAATAAAAAAAAACAGAATTTCAAAGCAAAAGCAAAATAATGACGAAAGAACTAAAAGTTATGCTATTAATGTTTCCCTACCTGGTCAAGTGTTGGAGTAAGTCCATCACAGTCTGATTTACCTTGGTTACTTGTACCCATTAAAATTACCTATCAGTTATTGAAGGAAATAACACCACATATACAAAGGGATTGTGAGGGAATTTCTGTTCCGACCACATAAATCAATGTAGGCATGTACAAAGCTGCGAGGAGACTGAAGGGAGTGAGAGAGAAAGAGAATGTGTGTATGTAAAGAGAGGATGGGGGTAGTTAAGAGCAGGTAAGGGATCATTCAGACAGGTAGGCTTGCTCACCTGTTATATAGTGTAAAGCTGCCTGCAAGGCTTGTGTATGTGATTGTAAGCATATCTGTAGGAGAGAGTGTGACAGAAAGAAAGAGGTAGCGGTAGAGATTAAAAAAACACTGAGGGAGGTGTATGTGTGTGTGTATATATGTGTGTGTATATGTATATATATATATGTGTGTGTGTGTATGTATGTGTGTATATATGTGTGTATGTGTGTGTGTATATAACACATACACACATATACAGAGAGTGTGTGAGTTGCTTCAGGCAAACTGATATAGTAAAGAAACAAGAGACACAGAATCTTAACGGAGAGAGGAGGAAATGAATGAAGCAGAGGAGGTTTAAGAATGTTTGTATTTGATAATTGTTGTTTTACAGTGTTGACTGGTCACATAATAAAGTCTGGAGGGGATATCACCAGCTATATTAGTCACTGTAAAGTGAAAATGAGCAAATAGAATACATCTACAATAACAACAAAAGTAGCACCTGGAGAGGCAAGTCCACACTGAGCAGAGCTAATGTTATGGGGCACTGGGCCAATGGTTTAATTAGTTGCTTAGAGGTCTGGCTCATTGAACTAGGAAATAGTTATGAGCAATGTTATGAGGCTCACTAGAAACTGACTGAAAGGAAGCTAACCCTGAAAAATCAAGCAGAGGTGGGGAACATATTCATTATTTCTCTATTATATAACCAGATTGAAGTATCTACTTTCACTTCTTTTGAAAGGGCCATGTACCACTGATCAGATAGTCCATCTTTTGTCAACACCTTTTGCACAGCAGACCCAGTATATCAAGGCAGGTAATGCATAGAAATCTGCTCAAGTTATGCCATCTGCAGAGATTCCTGGATGGTGAGCAGGTATGGTTACTATTTGTAAAACTATGCTTCCACAGTTTGTTTCTTTGACAGAGTTGCAGTCCCAAGTATAGCAAAAGCCAAGTCTGGGCACCCAACAACTGGACTGTTGTCAAATGCTCAAAGTCTTCTCAAGCAATCAGGTAACATGGCAGTGGAATTTAGCATTCTATAGAAGACTAAATGAAAGGAAGTGTGACAGTGTTCTAGGAGAAACTGTGGGTGCTGATGAAATTAGCTCTTCTATTCCAGAGGATTTCTGCCTAGGGATTAAGAATAATTTTCCAAAATTCCTGACCACTCATTGCTGCCAGGGATTCATTGTTGGTTCAAGAACAATTCTACAGGGACAGAAGTGCTATCAGCCATTCCTGTTCTACATGTGCATAGGGCACCAATGTTATTCCTCATGCACACTTTTAGTGTCTGAGCATTGCTGACTCATGGCACAATGCTGAAAAGCTGGTGTTGAATATAGAATTGATCCAGCTATCAACCAATTTTGTCTTAAAGAAGGCTTCCTCTGGACAGAAAGGACAAGCAGTTTTCTAGTCCATGGAAAAAGAGGTGGATGGTGGACATGATTAAAAGGACTGATGACAAATACTTTCTACTTTGACCAAGCCATCATCAACTTCTTCAAGTTCTATTTGGAGAAGAAGGTGAAAGTGGAGAGAGAAACTGCTCTCTAATAATTATGTTGAAATGTGTGCAAGAGTGGAAAGCATGGCTTAAATGAATGTGTTGACTCTCAACATGCATCCAGAGAGCAGGAAATGTCAGTGGGGAAAAAGTACTTACTCTTCACAGTGATGGAAGTTTCTGGTTTCAGGCTGGCTTGTTATGATGTATGTATAGAATTGCTCCAAAAATCTTTTTATCATGCTTAGGGAAATCTTTACAAATTGTGAATACACTTTGTCTTATTTTACATATATGTATACCCATGGAATATATCTGAGTGTCCCTTGCATGAAATAAAACTACACTTGACTTCTTTTACCCAAATCATGAAGGACCTTTTATGCTAGAATCAGATGGCAAATTTCCCTTAATTTTGTTGTTTTAAAGGTCATATTTAAAAATGTAGTCCTAGATAGTCTGTGACTGGCAAAAAACGATGAGATGGTCATGGATAAAATCTTTAAAATTCATTTATGACAGAGTTACTGAAGGAATTTATCTTCAGAATGGTAACCTGGCCTGAATATTTGCAACAAAAATGGAACCCTAATAAAGATACCCGAAGACCAGATGGTGGTGCATTGATGATAAGTCTTCTTAACCAGGCTAACTTGGGGCTAAACAACATGTACAACAGCAACATGTATGCATATTCTATAGAGTGAATCTGAATAAAGTTTGACCTAAAAAATCCTGACCTCCTTCACAATCATCATGATATTCTGCAGAATGCAAACCTGAATCAATTTATTATGTCAAGAATCAACAGTTATATCCAATCAAAGCTTTGAGCAAAATATGTAAAAATCAAAGAGAAAGCCTCTTCATCACCTGAAAAGTTTTTCTCTTTTCTTATCTTCTAGCAAAGACTGTAAACGTTCAATTATTCTCAATAAAAGAACTACTCAAGCTGATGTTGACTGACAGTCAGATAACTACCAAAAATGGAATATCGAGTAATATCTACTTCACAAAGAAATACATATCTTTTGAAAAGTGTTTGAAGTATATTCTGTATTACTCCAAAACACATTAAAACATTGGAAATTTACTGAAACTTAAGATGGATTATGAAGTTGAAGAAGATATACTATTTGTGTATAAGTATACAAGCATGTGCACATACACACTCACACACACACACACATATATATATAAGCATCATTCAGTGTGTGTGTGTGTGTGTGTGTGTGTGTGTGTGTGTGTGTGTATGTGTGTGTGCGTGTGTGTGTGTGCACATGCATGTGTATAACAAGAGAGAAAGATGAAGAAAAGGAATTAAATTATAAAGTAATATCTACTGATTTCTTTTGAAAGAAAGAGTTGCCTAGGCAGGTGTTTTAACAAAAGTAAAAAGCTATTATTTTCTGATATGAGCTTAACATGTTGCTAATTAACTCATCTATATATCTGATCAATTTTGGATACCAGGTGTATCCTGGTTTTAGAAGAGCTACACTGTGTCCTTGTATGTCTTGAGAAATGACCAAAAGGGTTGGTGATGCATGTTTGATGACAATGATGGTGGTGATGACCTGATCAATTTGGAGTTTTTCCACATAACCTACCAAAGTTTCAGCTTTCAAGCCCTCAGTTGTTAGGTGGACATGCAAAAAGAAGTGTGAAAGTGTGTTTATCATAGTTCCAAGTATAAGAAATAAGGCAATTATTAATGGCAAGGAGAGAGATGATCAAGTAATTAATTAAACAAATGTGTGATAAAGCCTATCAACCAAATAATAATTTCAGTTCTTATTTTAATACAAATACACCCATTAATAGTGTGTATGTATCAGATGAAAAACTAGTGTCATGCCAGCATTTAGTATTGTAACCATGTCATTTCCACTAATTTTGCCTTTGTTATGCATATAATTAGTTTCACAAACTAGACTTGTCTCATAATGTTATGAATATACATGATACTAATTTACATTCAAAGATACATTTTCTTGTGAAAATTGATTTGTTATAAACTATGTCAAGACAACAAATTAAATCATTTGGGATTTAAGTGAGACAGTGAAGTAAGGTAAACACACACATACACATACATATACAGAAAAATAGGATTTCCAGTAAGCTGGGTCCACAACTCAACTTAAACTCCCAGTCTTAATTATGTCACTTCACTTACATTGCTAAAAGCCTTTAGAAAAGGCAGGAAGAAAAACCCAGCTCTGATATTTTGTTCTTTAAAATGTGAAGAACAAAATTAGAAATCTCTGTAGCTGTTATCTTCCCATAGAAATAAGAGTAAAATTATCACAAGCTGTGTAATTTTCATACAAGATAAAACAGGATTTTGTAAAATGTAGTATGATGGTAAAATTAATAGATTGTCAAACTTTGCACACAGAAAAAAAAAAAATCAAGGAGAAAAATTTTTGATATTTTTCTCTAGGTCAGCATGATCATGTAAGCCTGTTATCAAAAACATTCAAGGAATGACCATCTAGTATTTTCCCACTCATGCACACATACCTTATCCAATGTGTTCTTTTCTAAGATGGTATAATTTGATATGGAGGGAATTTAGCTGCTATTTCTAGTAGCTGGAGTGACTACACAGAGGCTTCTTTTCAGAAAATATCAAGATTGGCAAAAGCAGCCAAATTCCATTCAAAATTAATATCAGAGACTGAGAAAGTTAAAGCCTTAATTAAACAAATGAGAAGGTCAAAGTCAAATTTTAAAATGTTAGATTAAAATATCATTTATGATGGTGTAACTTTGTACTTATTCTAACAAGATAGGAGCAGATATGGCTGTGTGGTAAGAAACTTGCTTCCCAGCCACATAGTTCCAGGTTCAGTCCCATTGCATGGCATCTAGGACAAGTGCGTTTTATTATAGCCACAGACCAACCAAAACCTTGTGAGTCGATTTGGAAACTGAAAAAAACCTGACACACACACACAAGTGTGTGTATGTGTTTATCTCCCACCATTGCTTATCAGCAGGTGCTTGTGTATTTACGTCTCTATAACTTGACAGTTCAGCGAAAGAAACCAATAGAATAAGTATCAGGTTTTAAAAAATAAGTACTGGGATTGATTCATTTGACTAAAAAAACTCTCTAAGGTGGTGCCCAGCATGACTACAGTCTAATGATTGAAATAAGTAAAAGATAAAAGATATTATTATGACTCATAAATAATATCACAGGGACATACACTTGATTAGAATTCATCAATATAGCTTACTCAAAATTAAAAGTGACTAGTAGAGAGTAAATTCTCTATAGTTCCTATTTTGTCCCTTAAAAGGTCACAGCCAATAAAAAAGAAAAAAAATGTGATCCCATTTTGTAAACATGGAGTAAAAGAAACAGATAATATACAGAAAGCATTACATTTCAGATGCCAATTAAATGGGGGGAAAGGAATGAAGAGAAAGATTTAAAAAGCAAACAAATATATGCAAACCCTTTATTCTAAGTGAAGTTGCTTCAACAGCTTTAGGATATATACTGGGGGCGGGGGGTAAGTTTTAGAAAGAAGACAATTTGATGTCTGATATAATATTATATCAAGTTGAAATATGATAAATTGCTAGTACAGTGAGCAAAGCAGATAAAATGCCATAAAATAATTAAGCAGAATATATATATATATATATATATATATATATATATATATATATATATACATAAAGAGGACGGCAAAAATATGGCATTTAAATGGGAAAGTAATCAGCAATGCTACGTAGATCTGCCTATCATTCCTCTAAACAAACTCTATTAGTCTATTTTATCAAGAAATCATGCACAATTGGAGAGAGAGAGATGGAAGGAGGGAGAAAGATGAAGCAGATATAGAGGAAAAGAGAATGGGAAAGTTGAAAGAATGAGTAAAACAAAGAGGGGAAAAAATAAATAAAAAAAAACTAATTTACTAGAGAAAGGATTAACTGAAAAGCTTCTTTGGAATTCATTTTAATCTTTAGATTTAAAACAGAAACACAGGCTGAAAACAAACTTACAACAGATATACCATACTGCAGCTCCATCAAGAAGAAAAGACAATTCAGATACAATTTGATAGACATTATATTATGCAAAAACCTTTAAACATTCATCAACAGCCTAATAAATAGTTTAAACATCTGTGCTGAAACTTACTAAAAGGAGCAATTTTAACATGGTTGTTTGCTCTGCTAGAAATAACAGCCAAGTACACTCATATCACATTGTCATTTTAAAAACAGGAAGGACACAATAAGCCATATATTTGCAGATATACCAAAAGACTGGGTGGTCACAGCTGAAATTACCATCTTTTAACATGTATAAAGAACCCTTTTTTATCAAAAGTTAGGTTAAAAAAATAAGGGAGTTTCTTATACATGGATAGTATTATAATCCCTTACAAAACCTTTTTTTCCAAATTGTGAAAGTTGGAGAAAATTTAGTAGGTGTGCTTGCTGTAAATTAAGGTAATTTCAAAAAAAATTACTGAAAAACATTGCAGTAAGCTATTGCAATGGTAAAGTCATGAAGTTAATATTGAATAGTGCTTGAATTATCTATTTAAGAAAAAAACAATTTATATTGTGTCAGAAGAACCCAGTGAATGTGAACACACACACAATCCTCCTCCTCCTCGGCTTAGACAAAAGTTATTGGATACAACGTTTCTACAGTCAGATGCCCTTCCTGTATCCAAATCTCATCTATTTCCAAGCAAGACAATATTTCCCCATGGACAGACATGTTTTTCATGGAATACTGGAAATGAGAACCATCATTTGTATGATGCTTGTTTACAATCATCACATTATGTCAACACAAGGAACACACACACACAAATGTCCAAGGTGCAGCTTTACTTGTTAATTGTATTTTACCCCTTTAGCCTTTAAACTGGTCATATCTGGTCCAAATATTCTATCTGTTTTATGATCAAGCTGACTGGTTCTAGCCTCTCAAACCTACCCTACAATGTCATTCTAAAACTAAATAATCACATCCTTATTATCTTCAAGATAATGCAGGATTAATTCAAAACAATGTGAAGGAATAATCATTACATTTGATAGAGTAATCTGAATATTAAAGGGTAAAATCTCTATTTTGAAAAGCATCTGAAAGATCACATATTTTACATGTATGTGTAACTTAATTATACAAGTGAATCATCACCTGTTCACTTATTTGCATGTGTGTTGAGAGTCTGAATAAAATGTGTGTTGAAAGTTTGAATAAAACTAATTAAGAACCAAATGCTTACCAAGGATGTTTACCTTTCTATTTTAATCATGTGGTCTTCATTATGTTTTATTAACTATTAATCTTTTGTTATAATGAGAACATGAAGAGCATCAAACAGCAATTCAGAAAGGAAATAGAAAATAAAAGAGACTTGATAAAACCACTCTTGCAGAAAGACTAAATAACCCAACACTTGATAAACATAATTGTGGAGAGTCATTCAGAAAATTGTTTCTTTTATGCAAGGAGAAACAACTGTATAATTTCCTTTCGGTAATTTAATTGATAAATTGTTACCAGATATTTTAGAAAGAAAATTTATTTAGTGTTTCCTTTCACTGAACCAAGATGCTAAGCATGTGCTTTCGCCTTCCTGTACATTAATTGAACTTGGCAACTAAACTCACTTTACTTAACATATCTTCATCTTACTTAGGATGTTGTACTCTACATGAGACACAGCAGAAAATATGCAATAATATACCAAGTAACTCATGTTTTTTCTAGCGTTCCAATTTATTTTAATAGTGGGAGGTATTTTGAAAGAGAAACTAGGGCATATACATAACAAAAATAATACTTATAGAATGTTATGACAGCTTAGAATGAAAAAAAAAAATGTACAATGGTCTTTACGGAGACACAAAGACTACAAAACAAATCAGAGTTCAAGGTGATGGTTTGCTTCAACAAAAATCAATAAGGCCAGCAAATTTGAACAAGTTTGTATGTTGTGAGGTTGACAAGTGTTAAAGCTTTGGACAGAACATTTCTTAGGACAAAAAAATGAAATTCTCTTCAATAGCATTGAATAAATAGATTTGAAGATTGTGAGATAAACCTATTTATCCAGTATTATCAAAGATGATTCTATTTTCACTGCAAGTTAGTTATAATTTTTCAGCTGGTGTAAAAGGGTGATGGCTGGAGGAAGTTGTATAAAAAAAAATTGAAGAAGTGAGTGCATATTGTAGGGCTAGATTAAGATACTGAATACTCTGGAGCAGGCCTTACTTTTATCATAGGTTACTTTGATCAGGGCTTACCTGAGGTTTAATGACAATGACTAAAATTCAAAGATATCAGTAAAGTTCTACATTGGTAAAACACATCAGTATTCAACCTCCCACACAAAATATGAACTTACGAGTGCATGCTGAAAAGCTTAAGGTCAACAAATTGTATAAAGAAAATTCTATTGTTTTGAACATTTCCTTTCTTATTATCACAACCAATGCTTCAAGTATTCTGGATATAGCAGTCATGTACCACTATAGCCCACTTGTTTGATACCTCATGTATTTGGAAAATTTTTCAGCATTATTAAAAAGTTTTTAGCCTTATCAGCAGCACTGTTTTGATATGCTAACTTACCAAAGGTTTTCTTTTTCTGGTGGGTATCTGGTAGCATTTGTAGATTTTACTGTGTAAATACATAAATAGTTAGCCTCTCTGTTATATCTGTGTAATTTGATATTCAGTACACGTTTGTGCAGGGCATCTTGAAAGCACCTGGTCAATTATCTCCTCGAGTCATCATCATAATTATAAGTAATAAGATTGTAATTGTGATCATCATAATCATCATTATTACTATTATTATTGTTCAAATTCCACAAAGGTCGATGTAACTAACTGGTTCCTTTCCACAAAATTCCAGGCCTTGTGCCTTTAGAAGAAAGGATTATTATTATTATTATTATTATTATTATTATTATTATTATTATTATTATTATTATTATTATTAAGGCAGTGAGCTGGCAGAATTGTTAGTACACCAGGCGAAATACTCAGCAGTATTTTGTCTGTCTTCATGTTCTGAGTTCAAATGCTGCTGGGGTTAACTTTGCCCTTCATCCTTTCGGGGTTGATAAATTAACTACCAATTATGTACTGGAGTTGATGTAATTGACAGGTTACCTCCCCCAAAATTTCAGGCCTTGTGCCTATAGTAGAAAGGATTATCATTAATACTGTTTCTTTTTCATTCATTAATCTTTAATATTTACCATTTGGGTTATATCTTATTTTTGCTTAGACTAACTGCTTTTCATTTCTGTAGATATATCTTGTATTATAATTCTATTCACATTTAGGATGCTTTATAGGTGCATAAAATCAACCCAGTAATTTAACTGGTACTCCATTTTACTGACTGCAGATAAATGAAAGGCAAAACTAACCTCAGCTGTGGTATTTGAATTCAGTATACACAATACTGTAACTAGCTACTGCAGGCTTTTGTCTGATACTTTAATGATTCTGCCAATTGACTACTGTAAAGCTTGGTAAAATATTTGCCATTAAATTCTACTAAGGAGTGTTATATGGACTAGATTCTTTTTTGACTTGTAAACCTTCCCACCCACCAAAAAAGGGAATTTCTTTCAAACAAAACAAAAATGAAATGTTGAACAAAGAATAAGTGAAAGAATTTAGCTACAACACAAGTTCAAATCCAGATAGCAATCATTGCTTTCAATGAAAGAATTACACCCAATCAGCTACACACCACCTCAAATGTATTTGACCTTCATCTGAATAGAGAAATTATTATTATTCTTTTTTCATTTTATACTGTCTGACTGGCTGGGATCTCTGAGTCATATCAATTCTGGCACAATTTGTAATGAACATATCTCTATCTCACAGTTTAGAAAGCCTTGTCCTACAGCAAATAATTTATTACCAAAGTAATAGAATTATTAAATGTAACCGTATTTCTTTCACACTTAGCTGCTGATAAAGAAATTGCAATTCTTCGTCATCACAATGCAACATTGAAACAGTGACTCACCATTGCCTATTTACAAAATGAACAAAATAAACGAACAGCATGCATAAAAGAAAGAAAGATGTAACAGTGTCTGCTGTCATCCATATTAAGTAATTCCACTTGCTGTGGTATTCAACAGGTCAACGCCAGCAGCCAGCCAGCCAGGCCAACTAGGCTGGTGTCATACTAACCAAACTTGTTCTGGATGACAATCGATCTTATTTACGCAAAATAACTTGTTCACAAGTCTAAAATCATGAGCACGTCATTGGCACATGTACAGGAGAAAAAAACATGCTATATAAATGGAGAGTAGAGAAAGCTCAAATTATTTACCTTTATGTGACAGTCTTTCACAGAATCTACACTTCAAATCATTATAAGATATATGCTTATAAAGATATAAACATTATTGACACATCTATACAGATAGTGGATGAGAAAGGAGTAAAATTTTGTCAATTCTATAAATTTAATCACTTTCATTGAAGTCTTGCATTCAGCATGATATATTTGGTTGACTCACCAAATCTTATATAAAATGGATTTCATTCATTAAATGTCTATCCTTTATGTACATACTATTGCATTCTCCATTACTTTTTTTTTCTTCTTCTCAGATATTTCTGCCCACTTTTTAACGAATACTTTAAATTTTATTTCCCCAAAATAGGTACAAAAATAAACAGTAAAATAAATGAGAAAATAAACAAAGTGCATTACAATGAGTAGAGTTAATTAAGTAAATAAATAAATGAAATGAAAAGGTACTGTCAGGTGAAACTTGAAGTTCAATACAATTCGACCTACTCTACTCTCTATATTAGGTCCCTGTTAAGTAGTTATTCTTAAACTAGTTTGAAAATGATAACCTTAATTTAACAACCACATACAGTGGGGGGAAATAAATATTCGTACATGTCAAAATTCTTTATTTATTTAATTTCTAATGAACATAAATGGGATATACCAAAACTATATTTGCATACACATACATAAACTAAGAATATGCAAAAGAAACTAATAAATTATAGTAACTAATGAATTTATATACAAATATAAATATTTAGGGGTGAAAAAAGTATTCGTACAGAATAAATTTTTGAGTTTCTATGCCACAAAATACTGTTAAAATAATTTTGTTTCACTAGAACTTTCTCATTTGTTTCAATAAGCTTATCAGTGGTCCTTTTTAATTTTTCAATAAAGATAAACTGTTATAGGCACAGGAGTGGCTGTGTGGTAAGTAGCTTGCTTACTAACCACATGGTTCCGGGTTCAGTCCCACTGTGTGGCACCTTGGGCAAGTGTCTTCTACTATAGCCTCGGGCCGACCAAAGCCTTGTGAGTGGATTTGGTAGATGGAAACTGAAAGAAGCCCGTCGTATATATGTATATGTGTGTGTGTGTGTATATGTTTGTGTGTCTGTGTTTGTCCTCCCAATATCGCTTGACAACCGTTGCTGGTGTGTTTACGTGCCCGTAACTTAGTGGTTCGGCAAAAAGAGGCCGATAGAATAAGTACTAGGCTTACAAAGAATAAGTCCTGGGGTCGATCTGCTCGACTAAAGGCGGTGCCCCAGCATGACCACAGTCAAATGACTGAAACAAGTAAAAGAGTAAAAGAGTGTTGTCATGTTATTGTTTAGTTCAAGATTAAGGTATTCAAACTATGACTATCTTGTCCTTTTCATGGTTATTATGCATCTAGATTTACATTATGCAATGCGTCTCTGCCACTTTAAGATACCCATCCTTCCATCGATCTTCTCCTAGGAGGGTGATGGAGGTAGAGTCTTCAGGCACTTCCAACAGGGATTCCTGTCAGAAACAACTGTCATTGGACTTTCATCTGGATGACCAAATGTGATCAACAGGGACTATGGTTATTATCAAACCATCTCATACTTGGTCTCTTGCCAGTTGGCTTGGCTTAAAAAATCTGTATTGGAATTCTTTCCTGCAACATTCTAATTACAAGTCTGTAGTACTGGAGCTGTGACCTCTCAATGGAGATTAGTGACTTGACCTGGAAAGACTCCTTGCTATGCACACTGTTGAGTAATGTTACCCCACAGATTCTTCATAAGAATCCCATTCTGACCACTTGTATTCATGATCATATTCTTTCAGTCATTACCAAACATTCATGACAATAGGCCTTAATTCAAGAATGATTTAGCTATTGTTTCTAACAGATAGAGTAACCAAGTAGAGGTTCCCTATTTAGTTTCAGATAACATTTCAATGACAAATTAGACAGGAATGACTGTGAGAAATAACAGCAAAAAGTTTCAATGAAACTGTTTTCTATAAAGAGCAGTAATAAAATATTGTCTGACCCTAAACTTAATGTAATAAAATATGTAAGCACTGTAATTAGTGTAACTTATACCCAAGACTAATTAGTGAGCAGTGGGATACAGTCTGTACTATAAAACTCATACTCAGAATACTTCCCTAATGGGAAGGAAATATAAAAAAAAGATGAAAAGTAAAATTTTGAAGTTATTTTGAAGTTATTTTGTGTTTTTGATAGGCTACATTCTGACATAAAAAAAGAAAAGGGAAATTAGAAAGGATTTCCTTTTGGTATATATGAATTGAAACAGAAAAAAAATAGCTCTTTATTTTAGAATGATATTTATATCTGAAATATGAATGGTTTATTCTTACAGTATGAACTATATTTATACGTTTGACAAGAAACAAACAACACACTCTTAATATATTTTATAGAAATGGTTTAAAGAAGCTAGTATGTTAATCAAATACAATTCTATGAGAGAAAACTGATCAGGTTAGCATGCAAAAAAAAACTCTATTGATCTAAAGAAGTAAAATTATGCATTTTATATACATCATACATGGAAGATCGCTGACTGAATTCAGATTTGCTATTGAAATTGTATGTATGTGTGTATCTGCATGCATGCAAGTACATGTATGTATATGCATGCATGTGTGTGTGCAGATGCACATGCACATATTTTTGGTTGCCTTAGTTCACTAAGCTGCTGAGAACATATAACCAGATTAATGTGGCTCAGCCTCTAACTTGAGTCTACCAGTTAGTTTAGCAAGCTAGAATGAGCAATCTATTCTACATTAACCCCTTTGATACTAAAACCTCTTGAGGCTGTCTCTTACCCGTTTGAGACTAAAACTTCTTGAGGCTGTCTCTTGTTTGATGATAACTGCTTTTGAAATGAAAGCATATTAGGAGACTTTTGAGAATATCAAGGACAGAACACAAAACAATAAATTACTAGGAAGGTCAAGAGCTAAGAAAACTTTATTAGAAACCATCAAAGAGAGAAAACTAAAATATTTTAGACTATGAGAAAAAAATAGTTTACAGAGACTGGTTAAAAGAAGACGAAATGATTGGGGAAAAGGAAGAAAAAAAGCCAATAATTATATAGAAGGAACAGTTAATGTACAAGGAGAATCCAGGAAAGACTGCCGATGATCTATGACATTTAATCTGCTGAGAATGAATGCTATTTAATGATGATAAGAGAACCCTAAAATATGATCAGGGAAAGTAGAAAAAGATAGGTTGAAACGAGGGAGTCAAAGTAACATATAATCTATATTGGAGGTGTTTGCTTAAATGTCTAAGATGAATGGTTATTAACACAATTCCAATTTTTCAGACTATCAATTTTTAATTTAAAAATGAAAATTTTTTCAATATTCACATCTACATTATGTTTCCATCAGCTTGATCTCTGATCATCATCCAATGTCTTACTCCTGGATCTGTACATTGCACTAGTCTTGATTTGTATCCAGTTCAGTACTATATACATAACGAGTAACAAGGAAATGATGGTGATCAGAGATTGGAACATAGTGTTTAATATCTATATTAATATTCATAATGGGCAAAATACTTAACAGCATTTCATCCATTTTTACATTGTGAGTTCAAATTCTGCCAAGGTCGACTTCATCTTTCATCTTTTGGGGTCAATGAAATAAGTACCAGCTGAATGCTTCCCCAAAATTGCTGGCCTTGTGGCAAAATTTGAAACCAAAAGTTATATTAATATTAAAGAAAAATATTTTATCTTTTAAGATGAGGTTAATACTAAAAAAAGTTTAAATTGTGCATGATGACAGCAGATGGCCAATCCAGTGTGACTCAAATCATCTCTGCAACATTGTGCCTATAGCCTACACTTAACATTTTTAATTGTCACCGTCCATTTGACTAGGAAAAAATACTGCTGGATAAAAACAAGTCACTGCTGGACAAAAACAAGTCACTACTGTAAGCAGATGACGTGCAGTAAATTTGATAGGTATTTTGTTAGTCTGTTCATAGCAAAGTTCAAGAGTCCTGCAAATATAGGTTGCAGATTGAAGAGCTCTGTTAAGCTGATTTGTTCTTGATACACTATATGAAGAGGAAGGTTTCAATGATGCCCAAATAATTTAATGGATTATAGAACAATCCACTGACAATCACAGTTTACACTAATGGAAAATAAGTACTGATTTCATTTTGTGATAACATTGCTGATAACAGAAACAGTATTCAGTCAGAAAACTCTTTCTCCAATAGCTCAAACTCAGTTTGTGCTCTTAGAAATGATAAATAATGAACACACACATGAACTGAGGGAAGGAAGCTTGTGAAAGGTATATTTTTTCATTTGTAGTTGGTTTTGAATAAAAAAAATTCACAATGAAGACAATATATTGATTGTTACCTAAAGGTAATAAATGAAAAAAAGATTGGCAATAAAGAGGTTTAAGAAATTCTATTTTCTTCTTGAAAGACATGAACATAAAACATTTGAATAAAAATCACTATATAAAGAAAACTCTGTGTCCACCCTCTCTTATCAGAAGTAAGTAACATTAAATGTTGTTATTTCTGTTCACAAAAAACAATTTAAAAAACAAAAGCTTTAAATAAAATGCTAGCTGATGTCATTTACTTTTTTTTTCTTACATGGAATTAGAGAATTTAAAGAGAGAAGTTATACAAGGTAGAATAGTTATGAGGCATTTTATATGAAGATCTTAGCTCTTCAAAACTCATAAATTTGGAACTTTTCTTCTGCTTTCTCTCTTTGTAAACAATACAAAGAGAAAACTAAAATAAGGGAGAAATGTGACTAACCAACTGTATGCAATCCAAAGTATTGCTTTTTATTATTTACCACTTGAATATATATATATATATATCTCAGTCAAATCGTCCAACCCATGCATGGAAAGCAGACGTTAAACGATGATGATGATGATATATATATATATACATATATTCTAAAACTTAGGCCAGTAACTATTGGTATATTTTATTATGAGAGGAATTGGTACCAGTTTATAAAATTACAGCTAAGTTGCTCATATAAAGAAATTCAATACCAGCACTCTGGATAATCCTTTGTGTTGCCTCCTCTCTCTTTCACTCTCTCTGATTTTTCACCTGTTCAGTTGCTAACAGGCCAAATGATAAAAACACGCGACTCTCACAGAGATCACTGATTTTGGTAGGTTTCGAACAAAGAATAGTGAAGCACAGAACAAATGTCTGGCCCAGGGTAGAGGAAGGGAGGGGCTCAATACATGTGCAGATTAAGCAAAATAAATAATAATGATGCCTAAAATAATAATATGATATTATAGAACATTTAAAAACAAAATGTTTCAAATTAAATTAATCTTTTATTGCTTATTGTAAAATAATAATCAACTAATAATTTCCCTTTTTTTTGAGAGAAAGAGAGAGAGAGAGAATGTGTGTTTTGTTACTACTCCTTCAAATAACCATTAGTTCTTTTTCTGTGAAAAAAATTATGGTAGAAAAAGTGAAAAATTGGAAAAATAAATCTTGTGTCCTTGTTCCTGTATGTCTATAGCACTTTAGTTCATTGATATATATGTATTTTAGTCTGAGATCATTCAACCAAATGATGGTGAATAGCGTGCTGCCTAATTAAAAACCACTGACACTAGTAAACTATATTGATAAATGGTTATAACACACCAGCAACAGATGTTAAATGATTTGATTCACTATTGCTTCTTTCCCATTCTAAAGTGATGCAATAATAACTATCATAAGAGGTAAATGGAAATTTAAAAAAAAATTTTTTTAAATAATAATAATAATAATAAGACACGACCAGGTTGTAAAAGTTCTATGCTGGAAACTGTGCCAGAAATGGGGATTTGAAGATGGAAACACATGGTACAATCGTTGAGTTGAATGAGTACTGGAGTCAGAAAAATGTAAAATTTTGTGGAACTTTCCTATTCAAACAGATAAGAAGTTGGAAAATAATAGACCAGACATAACAATTATAGAGAAGGAAAAGCGAAGTTGCTTATTTATCGACCCATCATGCTCGTTTGATTCCAGGATCATAAAGAAAGAGGACAAAAAAACAAAGAAAGTACAACCCCTTAATATCTGAAATAAGATGAATTTGGAGTATGCAAACAGTAAAGGTCTTGCCTATAAAAATTTGTGTGTTGGGAACTGTAAGCCAAGATACAGATGACTGCCTGAAGGAGGTTGAAATAGAATACCTTACAGAAAATTTGCCTCTTAGGGACAGCAAAGATTATAATCTTTGCTGTCTTGATAATTATCAAAAGGGCTCTAAGAACTTGAAAGACTGCAGAAAACTTGTGGATACCTAAGGTTATAGGTAGTAACCTGCTACCCACATAAATCTTACCAGGAATAAGACTGAACCTGAGTGAAACCAAAATAATAATAATAGAAATGGTTTCAAATTTTGGCACAAGACCAGCAATTTTGGAGACTGAGTAAGTTGATTATATCGACTCCCAGTTCTCAACTAAAGAAAAATGCATGCAATTCATTGATTATGATGATGAGGGTTCCAGCTGATCCGATCAACAGAACAGCTTGCTTGTGAAATTAACATGCACTCTACAGACATGTGTACTCTTAATGTAGTTCTCAGGGAGATTCAGCATGACACAATGTGACAAGGCTGGCCCTTTGAAATACAGGTATTACTCATTTTTGCTAGCTGAGTGGACTGGAGCAATGTGAAATAAAGTGTTTTGCTCAAGGACACAACAAACTGCCAGGAACTGAACTCATGACCTTATGATTGTAAGTTGAATACCCTTAACCACTAAGCCACGCATCTTCACTATTATTGTAACATGTAACCTATATTTATAAATCTGATGAGTAGCTAGTTCTTTTAGTGAACTGCTTTTGATTTTAGATGTAGCTATTTCATTTCATTTATACTTCGCTCTCAGATACCTACTTAATCTTAGGATGCATATATTTGTCACAAGATAATATTGAGTTAACCTCACAGAGATGAAATATAAAAAAAGAAAAGAAAGAAAAAGAAGCTTAAAACTGATCTGCCTTACTGCTATTTATGTATTCAAGTACTATGCTAATTTATTTCTTACTTTCAACACTTCAAATACAATTTTTTATTCAAATAATTTTAAACGAAAGACAAAGTATAATTTTCTTCAATAAAGCTTCTTATTGAAGCACAGTTAAATTTTAAACAAAATTGCATACAACATGGCTACAGCCTTAGGACTGAAATGTATAAAAGAATATATATTGTTTGGGATAAACTCTGCCTTTAGAATCAGGAAATTTATTGTCAAATAACTTGTTTTCTGAGAAAAAAAGGTCAAAAAATCTTATTTTTTAGACCATAGAACCTTTCCATAAATATTGAATTATTTTAAAGGTAATTAAGTTGAAGACAGGCTATCAATGTTAAACTGACAAATTGTAGAATTCAGATTTCCCTGAATTTTACATATAATTCTACATTGGTAAATGAGAATTTGCCATTGTAGAATTAAATGGTAAATTCTCATTTACAATTGGATACTTCCCTAAACTACCAATTAACAAGAGAGACTCTATGGAGTTACTCAAACTGGTAGAAATGGCAGCCTTCAAATCACACACTGTTGTTTTAAAAGAGTAAGACACATCTGATGACAAAGTCCAAGATGCATTATACCCCAATGAAAATGAAATGATCACAGCTGAAACATCTTAAATCATAGACTTGTTTGATTACAACTGACGTGGCTCTAGACAACAATAACAATAGTTCTGTTTAACTTAGATTTATCACTTATTGGCCTTTGCAAATAATCATGCTGGAGAAAGAATTAGCAGCATAAAGCAAAATAAAAGCCACTATAACATTACTTTTGGGACTGTACTGGTAAAACAGAATTGTTAAGTGTCAACTAGGTAAAATACTAACCACTTTGGCAGATTATGATTCAAGTAATCCTAACGTTTCTCTTGTTAACTATATTATAAAGTTTGACAGGGGGAAAGGGATCTTACATTAAATTTAATGAAAGGAAGAATTTTGGAAATTATTTTATTGACCTCTAGGAGCATAAACTGATACAGACATGACAAAACTTACACCATAACATTTTCAGAATGTGAAATTGTTATTGGCAAGTATCCATTTAGGTGATTTAACCAATGTAACTGTAACTGAAATAATAATGAAAAAGTAAAAGGTTTTCAACATAATTTTATGAAATTAAATTAGTAGTGTGTTTCTAACAATTGAATTTTCTCATTATTTTGGCAGAATGTTGTTATGTCAAAGTAATTGGAAAATTAAGATGAAATAGCCTATAAGAAACAAAAATCATATTAAACAGTATAATTGTAAAAATCTGCACAACATGTATAATAGCAAACAGAATGCCCTCACTCAAAATATTGCTAATTTCTAGAGTTTAAAAACAAACTAATCAACATTTGTGTTTTCATTGCAAATTAGGTTATATTACAGAATAATTCATTTCAAACAAATCCTGACAATATACTAATTCACTTAGTCACTCTTATATATTATACACACATATATATACTCCCGCAATTACTAACTACACCAAATCTTAGAATGTAATATTAATTAAAAGTAAATACGATCCCTCAACTGAAATTATAATAATAATATAATCTTTTCATGTAAGATTTGAATTATAAAGTGTTAGTTATTTTTAACAGCATTACCTCAAACATCAGTAAAATATTAACCTTAAAATTGCCTTTCTTTTAAAGATAACAATAATAACAAAATAATGCATAGTGAAATCAAGTTATGACAATTTGCTCCCACAAAGAAAGATGTGTATAAATGAAGAATCCAGCACTTATTCATGAACACATCATGTTTTAAGTGTGTTTAACGTATATACTTGAAAAAGAATATACTTCAAAATATCATTTTCACTATCTTAAATTTAAATTTGGAAGAGATGAAATGAATTTTAAGAAGGAAGCAGCAAAACAATTCAAAATGCATGATAGTGTAAATAATATTGAATAAAAGTAAAATCCCTAAAAAATTTTTTAAATACATGAAATAGGCATTCCTGCAGGATTAACAATTTGGATTAGCAATCATGTGGTTTCAGCTTCAGTCCCAAAGCACTGCACCATGGGCTAATATCTTCTACTCCAGCCCTTGGCCAACTAATGCCAGGTAAATAAATTTGGTAAACAGAAGTATTGTGCGAGCTCATTGTGTGTGTGTGTGTGGAGAGAGAGGGGGGAGGGAGAGTGGAGTGGGATTTCATTGATATTTAGTGCAATTATAGTTGGTTGATTTACCATGTAGAGATTCCCTTGTTGGCTCATGCAGATTTGATGTTAATAATAGGTGCAGGGAGGCCAGAAGTAAGTGATCAAATGATCATCAACATCATTTAACATCTATTTTTCATGCCGGCATGGTTTAGACAGTTTGACTAGATCTGGGAAACCAGAGCATTGCACCAGGCTCCAGTCACCTGTTTTGGTTTGGTTTCTATTACTGGACACCCTTCCAAATACCAACCACTTTACAGAGTGTACTAGGTGTCTTTTATGTATCACCAGCACAGGCACCTTCTATATGTCACCAGCATAGGTGCCTTTTACATGTCATCACCACTGGCAATGACCATGATTCACTTAGCTTGATGTGTCTACTGAAGCACAGTAATTCACCAGAAGTCTTGGTCACTTGTCATCACCTTCACGAGGCTCAACAACTGAAGACCATATTTCACTACCTTGTCCCATGTCTTCCTGAGTATACCACTTCAACAGGTTCCCTCTACAATTAGAAATCAGCACTTCATTATGCAGCTGTCCTCATCCATATGCATCACATAACCATACCAGTGCAATCTTCTGTCTTGCACACTGCATCTGATCCCTCTTATACCTAGTTTCTCTCTCATATATATATATATATATATATATATATGAGATATTCACCAACAAATGATTTGAGAAAGTCTGATTATTCTCACAGCAGATCACCTAAAGATATCTAATGGTAAACATTATATCAAATTGTGAAGCAACATTGAATTAGTGTATTTAAAATCGTGCCTACATGCTTTCACAATACTTTTTTATCTGTATTAATTTTTCAATAACAGGCATGACAATGTGGTAAGAAGTCTGCTTCCCAACCACATGGTTCTGGGTTCAGTCCCACTGTGTGACACTTTGGGTGAGTGTTTTTTTTACTCTAGCCTCAGGCTGACCAAAGCCTTGTGAGTGGTTTGGTAGATGGAAACTGAAAGAAGCCTATCGTGTATGCGTGTGTGTTTGTTTGTCCCCCACTACTGCTTGACAACCAGTATTGGTGTGTTTATGGTCTCCTAACTTAGCAGTTCAGTAAAGAGAGACTGATAGAATATGTATCAGGCTTTAAAAAATGATAGGTATTGGGGTCAATTCATTTGACTAAAAAATTCTTCAAGGTGGTGCCCCAGTATGGTCATAGCCTAATGACTGAAACAAGTAAAACATAGTTTGTAAATTAATTTTGTTATATTGTTTATATTTTAGAAAAAAAAAAGAGAATAGTATTGATTGTTGAAAATTTTACAGGATAAGAATCCAAGAGAGATGTTCTGAGAGTAACATTAGAATTTAAAGCTTTTAGCACTCATCTATATTTGAAGTGAAGTAGATGGGGGGAGGTGGAGACAGAAATCCTCCGATTCAAAAAATAATATATATTTCATATTCTAGAAACAGTTCTCTATATTATACATTAAAAAAAAAATCACTAAGAAAAATGTCCAATTCCAAAATAGATTTTGTCTTCTTGTTTCTTTGCATAAGCATAAAGGCAGTTTTTTCTTTTAGAGTAGCTTTGGCATTCAGGTTTTCCTCAAGGAATACTAGATCAGATTTACAATTTTAATATATTGTAAATCAGATCTAGTTTGGAATTTATAAATAGTTGCAGACCTTGTTCACTATTTTGTTTTACGAGGTTCACCCCTTGTCACATAATCTCATTATTCAAAGTGTTGTGCTTTGTAAGAAATAAATATATAAGGCCCACAAAAAAATTCTGAATATATGCAAACATACAGAAAGAATAGCAAGAAAAAGTAGTTTGTAAAAACAGAAAAAATGTATAGGCAAAAAAAAGAACAAATATTATTGAGGACATCAAGCATTTTAAGATAATTATAATTATTATTATTATTATTATTATTATTATAGCTATTAAGGAAAAAATTTCGATTGCAATGTTAAAGAATTTTAAGTGTGTTGGCAGCTTAAGTCAGTAAAAGTTATTTCCCTTACAGGTAGCGACAAAGTGTTTGTGACATTTTATCAACAACACATTTAGCAAAATCTTAAATAAAATTGTGACAATTCGTAGCGAAATGACAAAAGCATAATGAATTAAAAGGAAGCTGATGAAAAATAATCGATATTCTTTTGTATTCTAAAAGACAGATTGTCTGCAAACTCGGAAATTCTTCGTCATCCGCTTCCACGAGTGAAGAGCTTCAGTAAATTAAGTCATATATTGTAAAACGAGAATAAAAGATTATAGCTGGACACCTCTACATCGCTTTTCTAAAAAAAAGAAATCAATAACAGTTGTATGATATAAAATTTCGTTCCGATATTTAATTAAAAGCACAGTAAATCAGAATAAAAGTCCTAAAAGACAAAGAACATGTCTAATACGAGTTACTTCCCTTCCATTAGCCACGGCAAAGCTAAATGAAAACAGTAAATTTGCAACGCAAATTATAAAAGGCAGGGAAAAAAATATGTTATAAATACAGACAAGAGCCAACTTCCTCTGCAAAACTTCCATATCAAGATATAGAAAAAGGGTAACTGATAAAATCTAACATCTTACAAAACGCATATTCTATTGACTTGCCATCAATGTTTAGTCATTTATTGTATATGGAAGCGCGATATAAATCTCAGTGGAAGGTAGATAACTAATATATAACATGACTATTAGCTTAAAATAAAGTTGTATTGGGGGTTAACTTTTCCCCTATCCCTTCCAGTATATTACTGATGTGCATCTCTAGGAAGATTTTAGTTTTCCTCGTAACTAATTATTATACTAAGATTAGTTAAATTCTTTATAATGCTCTCTTAGGAAAATTGGTATATATTCCATACAAAAAAGGCATTAGTGCTGTCGGAGATGAAGTAACATTATATGTAGTTTTATCTCTATAGATTCTGAGTTCAATTTTCACTGGTATCAACATAAAATTGTTATCATTGCAAGGCCCACACTTAAACTAGTCTCAGAGGCTCAGTAAAAAAATGTAATGATTGCTACCCTACTGCCTGTGACTCAGATACCCCTTCAACAACCAACAAAAAAAATACAGGAAAAGTTCCTGCAATAAATATAGAGCAATTAATTTCCTTGAGGGAAGGGAGAGCAGAGAAGAAAAATAAAGGGAAATATGGCCTTGAGCCTGAGTAAGAAAGCCATGTTATTTGCCCCATGAAGATGGCAGACATTAATCAATCTTGACATGATTACTTGGTTGTACGATTTAAATAGCAAACTACTGTCAAATAGACTGTTTTACAAATAATAATATCAGTCTAATTTAGTAGTTCTAAAATAGCTTTTGCAATCAGAATGCTTGTCAGTACTTCCTTCTTTTAACTACCAACTATTTGTTTTGCAGACTAATTAGTAAGTTTATATGATGAGCTTTCACTTTGTGAAACTATTATTTTCTCTATGTTGTTTCTCTCTCTCACCTGTGTGTGCCACCCCCCCCCCCCACACACACATTAATTAAACCAAACATAAATAATAAACATAGCTATCAGCTGTGGATAATGTAGTCATAGATATGCCATGCTTGAAAGAAGGATGGTTGGTTATGGCCGAAATATATTTGATCATAAAAGTTGCTCAGTGGGACTGACCTGAGTCACAACAACAGGGCATCAAAATAACTGTTTTTAGTGACCAACAAGAATATGACGATATACAAACATAGTATATGCACATAGAAATGCACACAAATGCATACATATATGTTATGAATGTTCCTTCATGCATTCTATATGTCATTTAAAAAGCATATTCATATCTAATCATAGCTCATGTATCAAGGAAAATAGTGCTGCATTATACCATAGTGTCATAACAGAGAGGAAATATAAGAATGCTTTCATCACTTCCTTCTGCATGTAAGCATGAGCACTATGAGAAATGATAATTGTAATATTCAAGTCTTTAGAAGTGCAATAGCTACAACTTGATTACATATCACCACTTATATATATATATATATATGTATATATATATATATATATATATATATATATATATATATATATATATATATATATATATATATATATATATATATATATTTGAAGTATATGTTAATGCACAAAGAGCAGAGAAGAAAAATGTATGTGTGTGTGTATGTACAAATAGGTACATATATATATATATATATATATATATATATACACACAGAGGTGGGGAGAGAAGACAGACTTCAATATTATCTCTTTATCAAGATCTTATATCACTTAACATTAATCTTAAAAGATATATTTTGTTTTGTTACTTTTTATATTTTTAAACATACAATTTAAAGAAAAGTGAAGTAACAAAAAACATTTTTCATGATCATTTAAATACTTATTCTTTACTTCTCAACACAATCTTTAACAATTTAAGAGGATCTGTTTGTTTTTATTTTCTTATACTAATTTCATTTTACAACTTTTTTATTATGTTTTTTTCCATATGCATCCACCAGTCCTTAAGATACGAGTCATTGAAGATTTGTTTTTATGTGGAATTACTTTCATATTGATTATTTTTCATGTCGTTAGATTACTAATAGCTACATTATTTTTGCATATCTTTAGAAATGCAAGCAGTTGATGCAACATGAGTATTGCTGATACAGTCACACACTCATATTAAATATATTGTGTATATGGATCATCTGCTTTAGTCATATGCTTTATCATTAGGAAAGTCTTATAATCTTTCACATCATATAGTCTGTATGATTCCTAATAATCTATTATCCTAGATAATATTATATTTATGAAAATTCTCTTAAGGATTTGAACTTCAGTTTTCAATCTTAAAATTATTTCTTCCTTCATATATTCATTTAAGATATTATAGTTAAAGATATGGTAAGGACAGTAATATGGTCATTATTAATCAATAATTAAAACAAAAGTTTTATGGCTGGATTTCCTTACAATTACTTCCCAGTTATGAACTGTGACCAGTCTAAATTCTCTCCAGGCATAGAGATTAAGATAAAGAAGTGTAATGTAAAATATCTATTATGTATTTGGGACAATTTAAGCTAAAGAGTTATGTATGTGCAGGACACTGTAACACTGAACGTTATGAATGAATTAGAATAGGATAAATACATATAACCATTGTAAAGTGCAATGTCTAAGGCAAAAAACTTGTTTTTGTTTCACAGGATGTTTTTCTTTCAGTAGTTTAGTAATACACCAGAGACAATAATATATGAATAAAATATATGTTAAAACAAAACAACTTATTTTAATACTATATCTACACTCTTTAAAACTGGAGCATCATTATGTTTAGTAGATTCTTAAGTTGTTTAAAGCTTATTTCAATAAGAAATAGAATATCTTTAAATCATCATACAGTAATAATAATGTCAAACAATTGTAAAGAAAATTACATATTAGTTTGATCAAAAGACCCAGAAAAACAAAGCAAATTCTCAATGTAAGTGTATACATATACATTCACAAACATTTTCATAAATATTGAAGATTTTGAAGTTAAAACTCTATTCAAATACAATTATTTACACAAACTGTTAGAGCAAGCTAGGGTAAAAACAATAATTAAAGATAAAAGTAATAAATATTATTTAAATTGTAAGGTGTCCTAATAGTACATAATAGCTAACTTGAATATTTAAGTTACAATTCATAAAGCAAGTGTCTAAAAGATATTATGAGTAAGTTTTACAGGTTTCAAAAGCAATTTTTACACAGAGCTTATTTTAGACATGCAGTCTTCTTAGAATCTGGGGAGTTTTTAAAAATTTATTTTAAGTGAGCTAATGTGGGAAGAGTCTCATATACCTTATAATCGTCATACAGTAACATCCATGCTTCTAGGTTAGATTCATCCGGGAAATCCTCGGATATACCCATTGTAAATGCTTCATGGTTCCATGAATATTATTTACTAAAAATGGATCACAAAGTAACAAGCATGTTGGCAATGCAAGTTAAAAAGCTGTATGTGCCCAGTAACAACATCTAAATGTATATTCACAGGCTATGGACACTTGACCCTGAGTTAACAAGTGGCCAGTAAGAAAGTTTACAGAGAAAAGCAAATATAAATTATGTTACAAAAAAAAAAAAGAAAAAAGGAGAAAAGAACCCACTTGATAAACAACACTAAATAAATGAGTGTCAGTCAGACAAGAGGCAGCTTTAAGTAAAGTTGTCCTTTTCTAAGGAGGTAACATTTACTTTTACTAAGAGAAGAAAAGCTGTTGAGAATGGTTTTCTTTATTCAAGTACCACAAATGGTTTCAGTTATAATAGTCACGCCCAAAGTTTGGACAAAGCTAGGGGAATTTTCTCAAACTAATCTATTAGACATCACTCCAAAGAACACAAAACAAATGCCTGTGATCATTACTGATAACTTATGAGATGAAAAAAAAAAATATTAAGTTTAAGTTCCAGTAATTGATAGTCATTACAAGTTTTTTATAACAAACATAGCATACAACACAGCTTAAGCAATGTGAATGCGTGTAAGTATATACATATGTCTGACACACACACATGCACACATTTGTGCTGTTTACTGTAGCTGACGTTTGGAGTCTGCAGCTGATAGAGAGAGACAATTTCACATTTGTCTCCCATTTCAAAATTCAAATCCTATTTTGAATAAATTTTACCTTTCATTCTTACCAAAATGTCAATCAATTATTTTACTATATAGAAGTGTTCAATCATATCTAATGCTCTCATGTAGTCAGTCATGCACAGTCCTCCAAGAACAACCGACTGATTCAGTGTCTGTAGCAGATGAAGTGTAACAATGCAAAAATGCATGCATTATATGACATCATTCATAGACCAATGCTGTGTTTCCACATATTCATCATCATCATTTAACGTCCGCTTTCCATGCTAGCATGGGTTGGACAATTTGACTGGGGACTGGCGAAACAGATGGCTACACCAGACTCCAATCTGTTCTGGCAGAGTTTCTACAGCTGGATGCCCTTCCTAACGCCAACCACTCTGAGAGTGAAGTGGGTGCTTTTTATGCGCCACAGGCACGGGGGCCAGTCTGGCGGTACTAGCAATGGCCACGCTCAAATGGTGTTTTTTACGTGCCACCTGCACAGGAGTCAGTCCAAGGTTTTGTTCACATGCAACCGGCACAAGTGCCAGTAAGGCGAAGCTGGAAACAGTCATACTCAAATGGTGCTTTTTACTTGCCACCGGCACAGGAGCAAGACTGCTGCTCTGGCAGTGATCCCGCTTGGAGGGGGCTGTTAGTGCTCCACTGGCATGGGTACCAGTCATCAAATTTGGTTCAGTTTTGATCACACTTGCCCCAACAGGTCTTTGCAAGCTGAGTTTAGTGTGCAATGAAGGAAGGTTGGCATGGGTACCAGTCAATGAATTTTCCTGTTCTTATATATAAGAACAACCAATCTTAGAGGGCTATGAATGACTGATTCAGTGTGTATAAAATGCATGCATCCTAAGGTCTGGTGATGTCATTCAAAAGTTAATGATGTATTTGCACACACATCATCAGAGAGAAGAATTTTTTCTAGAGGCTACTTCTGCAGCAAAAGGTCTTTTCAAGTCCAAGTGCACACAGATATGTTGAATATGATTGTACACACCTATATTTCATTCATTCAAAGTTACTTTATGCACCTCAAATTAATTATGTTACTGTGTATCAGATGAAGACATAAGATGAAAACGTAAATGCTTTGAGTTGTTTTCCAGATTTTAATTATCCCATAAACAGACAAAATTGCATGTTTAATGAATTTCAAAATTTCTTATAATAAGTATATTCATGTATATAAAACTGTACCCAATAAAGTAATAAATGCCATTATGTTTATGTCAGTAGTTTTACAGCTATTAAGCTACAGTTTTCAGCTAGCAGAAATCATGCTTCATATTTACCTCATTTGTTATGGCACTTATGATTATGATTTGTATCTATGACGTTTCAAGTTATAACTAACAAACGGTAACAAAAGAAAAAAAAAAGAATTTAAATGAGCACAAGGCCTCAAATAAATAAAGAAGATCAGGTCAGCCATGTATGTTTGCATGTAACAATTTTAATTGAAAAGTTCTGCTAAGCAAACACACATTATCACAACAATGATGAAGTCTGAATGAATAATACAATAATACGAGAAACAATCAGCTGGACAAACTGCTTTCATCTGTGTCAATATCCATTGGCTTTTGACCAAGTGTGAACGTTTACCTTGAAGACCATCATTCTTACATGTCAATGTGGCAGCGTCTATGTGGTCACTTGACTTGCTAGAAATAGTCAAATCTCACTGAAATTGCACCTTATGCTTTTGAAAACGATATGTTATATAATGTAATTTTATACACCCAATATCTGAAAACAAAACAAAGGTCACACCTGAGATACCTACAATCATATTTCTGCCTGATTGGGACTGACCTGTAACTATACAACAATAATGTTTGTTTATTGAAATATTAAAAAATAATAGCTTTTTTGTCTGTGTATATGTGGGTATGTATTTTTATTGTTTTGAAACAAAGTGCTCCTTGCATAGCTAAAGTTACTATTATTTTCAGAAAGTTAAACTATGTCTCACCATTTAAAACTCTGTTTAGATGTTGATCATTTTCTTTTAAAAATGTGCATGAAATTATGACAGTCATAGTGGCAAAGGGTATAAATAGATTAAGTAATTCTAATAAAAAAGAAATGTCTTACTAATATGTGTCATTTATATAAAAGCAAATTATCAGAACATAAAAACAGTTACAGTTACAATTTTATTCATATAAAGAGTATGACTGTTTTACAAACAATTGGTTTAATGTAGAGGTTAAATAAAATATATTTACAGTTTGGTGAATGGGCATGTAA
The DNA here is from genome assembly GCF_046866305.1 of Octopus bimaculoides. NCBI lineage: Eukaryota > Metazoa > Mollusca > Cephalopoda > Octopoda > Octopodidae > Octopus > Octopus bimaculoides. The sequence goes on along the minus strand of NC_142931.1, from coordinate 57,818,853 downwards.
AGTTTTGGTCTTTAAGGAAAAGGTTCAGATCCTGTTTTTGTAAAGAGTTTTAAGTTAAAATAAACTCTGAGTTTTGAAAACTTATCATAAATAACATTGTTTAAATTCTGAGGGTGAGAGTTGGCAGGGATTTTTAAGTTACAAGACTACAACTGACTTTTTTTAAAAATCTAATCAGCAGAAGGGACAGTGACCAGCATAAGTTTTGAAGGCTTTCCTAATGAGATAGGTGCAACTGATGCACTCAGTATCCAGCCTGAACTTCCACAGATAAACCATGGGCAGAGTGATGGTTCATATCCTGTTATATTCTATGTCCCCAAACGCTCAATTCTTGCACCAAGCAATAAATAAGTAACATAATCAAATACAATTCACTGCTACACAGAGTGAGAGTAATGGGTAATGTGCAGAACACTTGTCAAATTGTGAAAAGGACATTAGCCCTTTAGCATTCAGATTACTCTATCAAATGCAATACTTATTTATTCACATTATTTTGAATTATTCATACATTATCTCATAGTTTCATGATTTTCATTATGTGATTGCTTATTTTTCAGAAGGACATCATAGGTTAGATGTGAGAGGCTGGCTGGTTTCAACGTAAAACATGTAAAATATTTTGGCCAGTTTGAATGCTAAAGGGTTAAGTCACCCTTTCCATCTAGAATCTCAAAGTAACAATTGGGTTAATTGCCAATAACCTTTCTAGCTTCACATGCCAAGAATATGGTAAAGTATAAAATCCAGTGGAACAGGCTGAAGTGTGACGAATACACTCTATGGCTGTGGTAAACATTTAAACAACATTTTGAACAGTGAGATATGGTTTAACTTCTTGAAAATAATAGATAACCATTTGCTTTAGCTATGCAAGGAACACAGTTTTAAAGCAATAAACACAAGAACACAAGAGCTGCAACAGTTTGACATCTCCAATCATCTCTATTGCTTTGTCACTGGTATCACACTATCAAGATTCTGGATACAATGTTAAACTTCACCCAATTCCCCTACTACCACAGAAAAGTTTGTAGAATGTTACTACAATGGTTTTGAGCCAGAGTTAACCCCAGTAGCCTTGACTTAATGATGACAACAATAGTATAATTTGTAGGAGAACTGAAATGGTATTATGATATTTATACTTCCCATATAAGTTTTAGTGGTTGAATAATCTAACATGTACTGAATGTTGTACATAAAATTTCACTTTTAATAGTAAATTTCATCTTCATTGGAGAAAGAGAACAAAAACCTAGCAGTAGTTGTTTGGGACTCTCAAAGAAAAAACTGAGAGTAATTTCAAAAAAATTAAGAATTAAGTTCCCAAATACACAAAAAATTAATTAGATATATGAGAAATTAATTTTCAATGTTTTGAAGTTATCTCCCCCACTTCTTTGAGAATCACTGACAAACTATTGCTAGAGTTATGTTTACTTTCTCCAACTGAGAGAGAACTTTTAGTTAATAAAGTATATTTTGAGTATAACATTCAGTAAAACACCCCTTAACTTTACTCAAGTTCATGCCATTAGAGTTATTTAGCTTAACTCGGGCTAATTTTAGCTGTTAACTGATTGGCTATTATTAATGAGACAAAAATACCATACACATGACTCCAGCCTATCTATAATAACCATCATCTATATGTTAGTAATATTGCTATGTTTTATACAAACAATTGCTAGAACCAGTTGGAAAGTGCACAAAATGTATGGTTCTATTTAATTATGTTGCTTTACATTCAAAGTCTGTAGGGATTGACTAAACCTTTCATTGTTCTGAGATCAATAAAATAAACATGTCAAGTACTAGAGAGCAATTTAATTGACTACAACCTCCTTCAACATGTACTTACATAAAATCTTTATTATTATTAGGCCTGTTTATAATAATCATCATCATCAACATTTAATGTGTTTTCCATGCTGGCATGGGTTGGATAGCTTGACAGGAACTGGCAAGACTAGGGGCAGCACCAGGTTCCATAGTCTATTTTGGCATTAGTTTCTATGGTTGGATGCCCTTCCTAATGCCAACCACTTCACAGAGTGCTTTTTACTTGGCACCAGTACCCACACCAATGTCTTTTATGTGGCACCTTGGATTTAGGATTGCAATTCTGTTGTAGTGGCCATGTATTCTCAAGTACAGCAATGCACCACATATCTCGATCCTCTGTCATCTCCTCCATTAGGTTCAGAATTTTGAGATTGGCTCATATCTTCCTGGGTCTCCCTCTTCCACAACTTCCCTCCTCTTTAAATAATTCCAGTATGTTATGGTCCTTAACATTTTGAGTTCAAACCTTGCCAAGGTCAACTTTGCTTTAATCTTTCCAGAATCAATTAAAATAAAGTTTCAAGAAAAAACTGGGATCTATTTAATCTTCTAATCCCTCCACCCAAATATCTGGTCTTGTACCTGTTTGCAGAATTGTTGAAGCATAGGAATAAAAACCTATTTTACATGTTAAGGACATCTCTACAGATTTTCCATTGAAAATACGTTGTGGTATTTGTTACAATACTTTACATTCTGACTTCAAATTCTATCAAAATCAACCTTTGCCTTACATCTCCTTGGGTTGATAAAGTACCAATCAACCACAGAAGTCAATGTAATCAACCTCCTTCCTCTAAAATTGATGGTCTTGGGCCAAAGAATTTGAAAATAATAACAATATTATTATTCAAGGCAGTGAGTTGGTAGAACATAAAGATGGGCAAATGCTTAGCAGCATTTTGCCCATCTTTATGCTCTGAGTTCAAATTCTGCCAAGGTCAAGTTTGCCTTTTATCTTTTCAGGGTCAATAAAATAAGTACCAGTTGAACACTGGAGTTGATGTAATCAACTTATCCCCTCTGCCAAAATTGCTGGCCATATGCCAAAATGTGAAATTATCATCATCACCATAATTATTATCATTGGACAAAATGCTTAGCAGTATTTCACCCATTGCTATGTTCTGAGTTCAAATACCACTGAGGTCGACTTTGCCTTTCATCCTTTCAGGGTCGATAGAATAAGTATCAGCAAAACACTGGAGTTGATGTAATTGACTAGTCCCTTCACCACAAAATTTCAGGCCTTGTGCCTTCAGCAGAAAGGATTATTATTATTATTATTATTAATTTTTATTATTATTATTATTATTATTATTATTATTATTATTATTATTATTATTATTATTATTATTATCATTGAGGTATTGAGTAGGCAGAATCATTAGCAATCTGGGCAAAATGCTTAGCAGCATTTCATCTGTCTTTACATTCTGAGTTCAAATTCCAGAGGTTAGCATTGTCTTTCATCCTCTTGAGGTCAATGAAATAAGTGCCAGTTGAGTAGTGGGGGTCACAATAATTGACGGGTCCCTTGACTCAAAATTTCAGGCCTTGTGCCTATAATAGAAAGGGTTATTAAGCTGTTCTCAAGGCAGCTGGTTTCGGTCCAGTCTTCCGTGAGTGGATCCCTGCTTTGTACAGTGGCATCTGCACAGTTATACAGGTGAACGGTCATCTGTCAGAGCCGTTCAGCATCTTGCGCTCAGTCTGCGAAGGATGCTCTCTCTCCCTTGTACAGACCCCTGTACTGACTCTCAAGCCACTACTGTAGAAGTTGGAGGCATTGAGGGGTGTCCTGCATGATCTAAGGTGTGTGGGAAGAGCATGTCTGCCTATACCAATGATGTCACTGTGATAGTGTCGAGCCACAGGCATATTGACCTGATTGGCAACACACTAAACAAATACAAAGCGGTGACAGGAGCCAAAATTAATGCAGAAAAGTCAGTGTGCTTGCAACTTGGCACCTGGAGAGGCAAGTCCATGCTGTCCAACAGCATTGTGGAACATAGGACAGACAGTCCGGTTAAACTGCTTGGGATCTGGTTTGGTTTGGACTACCAGGTGGAGAAAAACTGGGAAGAGGTGACGAACAGGGTAGCCAATCTCACCCAGAATGGGTCAAAAGGAAGCTGTCCCTGAAAGGTCAAGTCAAGGTGGCAAATGTGTACATTGCATTCATTATCTATTACCACTTGACTATTGTCCTTTGCTCCGATTGCTGGTTGACCAAACTGCTTACTCTTCCACTTTTTGTGGAAGGGGTAGTTCCACTGATCAGGTGCTCCATCTGCTGTCAACAGCTGCTGAATGGAGGCCTTGGCATGCTGTGGTTGCTGATGTGCAGACATGCACTCAGGCTATGACATCTCAAGCATTTCCTGGATGGTGAAAAAGTGTGTTCGCTGTTTGTCAGACTCACCTTTCCACAGCTCATCTCTTTGACTGAGCTGCAATCTTGGATCAAGCATAGACCGAGAAAGGATGCTTGGCACTTCAAGTGCCATCAAGTGCTCACAGCTCTCTGCTAGGTGGGCAATGCGGTTGGTGGTAGTTCCATTCTAGCATTCTATAGAGGGCTAGTGGAGGGAAAGTGTGACAATGTTTGCAGGGAAACTCTGGGTATTGATGAGGATCAACTAACTGGTCTGTTTTGGAGAACTTTCGAGCCTGGGCATATGGATAACTTCCAGAAATCCCTTGCCTGGCAGTGCTATCAAGGAGCGCTGCCTGTTCAGAATAAACTATTCAGGCACAGAAGTGCTGTCAGGCAGACCTGCCCAAGGTACGCTCAGAGCGATGAAACCATTCTGCACACACTCGTCCAGTACCCAAACATTGCTGACCAGTAGGTTTATGCTGAACAGTCGCTGTCGCATGTAAGATGGATCTGGCTATCAGCTGAATCCATGGCGAAGCTTGCACCACTGGCCTCCTTTAACTGGGAGGGGTAGGCAATTTTCATTTGTCTTGTGACTGTAGAGAAAGAAGTAGTATGGTGGATCTGTTTGAAAGGGCTAAAGTCAGACACTTTCCTCTTTGGCCAAGATCTCATTAACTTTTTCAAGTTCCACTTGAAAAGGAAAATGAGGGTAAAGAGGGAAGTGTTGTCTTCTAGCAAATTTGTTGAAAAGTGGGTGGATGTCAGAAAAATGGCCAGTATGGATGGACCAATTCTGAGAATACACCTGTAAAAAAAAAAAAGTATAAAAGGAGAAGGGCTCTTGCCCTGTTGATCAGGCACCCATAGCTTTTATGGGTTTTTCCACAATTAACTTTTAAAGCACCTCTCCCACCATTGGGAGTTTTTTTATTTGTTGAATTATTTTATGGTTATCAAATGTTTACACAAATGTTTTTTTTTTCTTGCAAAACTCTTTATATATTGTCTTGTGTTGTCCTTTAATGTTTTGATTTATATTAGTCCCTGTGGCCAATAAAAGAATGAATTATTATTATTACTATTATTATAGTTTTGGTTGGGGTACCAGTGATAGATCTAATGGCTATTTTAACTAGTTGCTGTAGAGAGGTACATCTTCAAGGGACAGGGCTTGTGACAAATTAATGCCTTAAGCATGTGTCAATTCACTCAAAACCATGAAAACAGAATAATACTCCACATAAAGATAATTTCTATTAAACTAACAGTGGTGACAACAGTGAATTAAAAGACCCTGCTTTTTGCTCACCTCCCTGAAAGTTGAATATAACAAAGCCCATTACCAACCATATTAAATGAAATAGAGGTATAATAGATACATTGTTTCTATTCTTTGACTGGTTTCAGAGATTGGACTGCAGCCATGTTGGAGTACCCTCTTCAATACATGGGAGGATGAATGAGACAATAGAAACACTGTTTACCAATATAAAATAATAAAATCATGGGGAATGGCAGAGAAAATGATTATAAATTCTCCATAAATTAGCAACCTAAACCAGTTATGGAAGTTAGGTGGTAATCAATTCTAATTTCTGTTTTATACACCTCATGAATTAATGAAATTGTGCAATGAATTATTGAAATAGTGCAAAATGTGTGTGTGTGTGGGTGTATAAATGTATGGGAAAGCAGTGCAGCCAAGAATGCATCATAGAATGATTATTGAGACAGGTCACTATTAGTACAGTCTCATTATGCTTTGATTATGTTTACCAGACCATTTAAATATCAATTGCTATATGATTTATGATTGTAACAATCCATTTAAGATGTCAGCATGAAAAGGAATACTATTGTGGAGGCTGGAAGAGTGGATGCTTTGTAGTTAGTTATTCAGTTGTGAAAGACTAAAATTACACATTTCAAAAAGAAAAACAAAACAAAACAAACCCATAACAGAATTATTTTTATACATGGCATTCAGAAGGGTATCCTGCTGTAAAAGCCATGCCAAAACAGACTGTGGAGCTTGGTGCAATCTTCTGACTTGTCAGCTCTTGTCAAGCCCTCCAACCTCTGCCAGCATACAGACATTAAATGATGAGGATGATGGTAAAAGTCATGGCTGTGTAGTTAAGAAGCTCTCTTTGCAACCATGTGGTTTCAGGTTCAGTTCCACTGTATGATACCCAGCGCAAGTGTCTTCTACTATAACCCCAGGTCAATCAATGTTTTGTGGGTGAATCTGGAGGACAGATACACACACACAGACTCACATGCATATGTGTGTTGTCTTCTTCCACTACTTCTCATTGGATACTCATTAGTTTATGTTCCCATAATATACCACCAGTTTGGCAAAAGAGCCCAATAGATTAAGTATCAGACCTTCATCTAATAGTAATAAGGTTGAACTTTTTCATTCCACTCGAAGACTTCTGTTTATAACAAAGGCTTTACATAGGATCACACACTGTAATAAGAGAAGAAAGAATGAGCTTAACAGTACTGGTGGTAGCTTTGGACCTTTGATCATTCAAGCTAGTGAAGAAGCCTCAACACATTCACTTGACCTACTAAAAAGAGCAGTAATATATCTTTCAAATCAAACTCTATCAGTTTAACAAAAAAAAAATAAAAAAGAAGATAAAATATTGAATCATACGAAATAAAGGTGGATGGGCCTGTGTGCTCTTACTAATAAATTTACCCAACTACAGTTATCTTGGAAATAAGCACATCAACAATAAGAACAATGGCTTCATCAACGGAAAATACAACATTTTTAGTGGCATCTTTAGTGGTCTCCATTGACAATCAATAATTTAGCTTTGGTTGTGGTTTATTGAAGGAAATGTAATAACAACTGAATCGATAGGATAGTAGATATACACCAAAGAAATTGAAATTACATATTGTGTCACTGGTGCTGTTATGTCTGTGACCAAGAAAAGCAATGGTCCTGTCCATTTAGATGTTAGCAATTACACAGGTGATATAAATCACATCTGTATGTAGCAGCAGTATTTTGTAAGCTTGAAGTGCTGAGTTTAATTTCTACGGAAGGTAAAGCTATCTATGGCAGCGAAAAATACTAGATAGAGTATGTTACTGTAATCTCAAATTTGACAGCAAACAGCCATATGTGTGTGTGTGTGTGCACGTGCACATCTTTACCTTTTACTTGTTTCAGTCAGTAGATTTTGGTCATGCTAGTTAAACAAATTGATCCCAGTAATTATTTTTTAAAGTCTGGTACTTGCTCAATTGGACACTTTTGCCAAATCGTCAAGTAACAAGGACATAAATAAACCAAAACTGGCTGTGAAGCAATGGTGAGGAACAAACACAAAGACATACACAGATACACACACATATTCTTACAGTTTCCCTCTACCACATTCACTCACAAGGCTTTGGTCAACCTATAACAAAATATTTGCCCAAGGTGCCACACAATGAGTCTGAACCCAGAACCATGTGGTTCAGAAGCTAACTTCTTAACACACTATCATGCTGGGGAAACTACTAATTTCAAGAAGAATGATGTATGCAAAATAGATTTCAAACAGAAACGAAGCTTTATTGATGTCAACACATTGACTTTAAAAGGATGCTGATAAATAATCATTATCCAGTTACCAACATTTGAGTTCAACTCCTGCAAAAGTTGACAATACCTTTCATCCTTCCCAGATCATTAATACAGACTTTTTTCTTTCTTTCTTTTTTTAACATTTTAGTATAATGCTAACCCTTAATTTTGACTTTGATGTTATTTACAGTTTAATTTCTTGTATTTTACATGAATAAACACAACAGGTATTTGAAAGATTTTGTTGTTGGCACTCCGTCGCTTACAACATCGAGTTGATCCGATCAATGGAACAGCCTGCTCGTGAAATTAACGTGCAAGTGGCTGAGCACTCCACAGACACGTGTACCCTTAACGTAGTTCTTGGGGATATTCAGCGTGACACAGTGTGACAAGGCTGACCCTTTGAATTACAGGCACAAAAAAAAAAAAACAGTAAGAGTGAGAGAAAGTTGTGGTGAAAGAGTACAGCAGGGTTCTCTACCATCTCCTGCCGGAGCCTCATGGAGCTTTAGGTGTTTTTGCTCAATAAACACTCACAACACCCGGTCTGCTATAGGTACAACCAATCATAAATGAATTCGAGTTAATCTAACTGTTGAGTTCACAAAAAGAGGCAAGAAAAAATAACAACAACGAAACAGTTTAACACAGGTGATCAGGTGTGATTTGTTTTAAAAGAAATAATAGAAACTATGAAATATAAGTAGAGGTGTGTGAATTCCCATGCAACAAATGAAACCAGTGAATTAATGATTGGAATGACATATAACTATCAATGAATACTAAATAAATCATTATGGTAACAGAACATTACTTAACAAAAAGCAACGCTGACTTGGGAAAAGTTCTCTTCAGAGACTATTTTTAGTTAATATCTACACAAATATCTTTGAAAATATATGTAAAAAGAAATGAAGAAGTTGAGAGTTGCTTCACTGTGTCTTTAGAACTTTGTAAATTGTTCAAACTAAGGACAGGACCTTTATGTGTTTGCTTGACCTACTAAAATAGAATTTCTCTAAAATTATAACCTAATATGTTAAACAAAGGTGGACACACAGGATAATGTAGTCATATATATATATATATATATATATATATATATATGTGTGTGTGTGTGAGTAAAGACATATTCCATATATTCAATAAGACATTCAATACTTCATTTCATTGTACCATCCATCTTTTTTTATATTATATATTATATATTCCATATTCTATATCCCACATAAATTTTACAAGAATATAAATAAAAAACATAAAAAGCAGAGTTGGAACTCTTTTAAGTAAAATTATATATATATATATATATATATATATATATAAAGGTAAGATCCAAGGATCCAGGTGTAGAAAGTTAGTAAGCTTCGAGCAGTCTGTAGAAGGAATAATAAACAACTTTCTGGAACAGTAGTGATTTATTGATGTAGGAGGTTATAAAGTTTTCCCATATCGAAGTGCAATAAGCTGAAAAAAGCTATTTTATAGTTCACAGTTAGCAACTGGAGTTGCTATGTATGCAAATAAAAATCCAAATTCAGGGAATGGAGTAAGTAAAATCTAGGCTACATACATTTCCTAGCTAGCAGTATATATAGTAGGTAGTGGGTAGTGATTTTCTTCACTACTTCAGGGAGTGATGACTCTACCTGACACGAGTCCCGGGCTCAGCTGGTGCTGGCTGACATTACCTGGTATGGGCCCCTACAAAGGGTTACGGAAAGGAGACAACTTTCAAAGAAATCCGGAGTGGTGCTCCACAGGTGGTTTAGTGTTTGACTCGACATTCTTCCGGCAGCTCCTGCAACCAAGCTGGTGCCAAATGTAATGCTCTGCACTCCTTTGGACTACGTCAGCAAGGTTGAGAGAGGAATTCTCATGATTGGGCTACCCAGAATTTTCTTGCATCTAGCCCAGTCCTGCATAAAACTAAAGAAGACACTTCAGTGTTGATGCACAACTCCATTATCTCCCGAGACAAAAGGATGCCAGCAAAATATATATATATATATATATATATATATATTGGGTTGTCCGGAAAGTTCGTGCCGATTTTTAAAGGAAAGAAAAAGGTCAATCAATACTTGCCATTACATTTTTAATCAACCAAATATGAACCATTTTGTTGCACAATGCTTCTCCATCTTTCCTTTAACTTGAGAATACCCTCTTCCCAGAATTGAGGTGGTTTCATGGCAAATAAGTCGAAAGGTAAGCTACTATAAATTGGCACAAACTTTCTGGACAACCCAATATAATGTCCGTACACACTGTTAGTGCACAGGTATGCTATCCCGACGCTACCTTGGTGCTTTTGTTATTAAAATACTTTGATTCTATTGGATCCTGAAAATTTGATAATATTATACCTACCTTGGGAAATGACCCTCTTTCCCAACACTTACGGTATTTTAATCTCATATATGATGGAAAAAATTAAGCTGAAAACAGCTGTAGTGAACCTCAGTGCATCTGTGTTATTATCTATACGATGCCACACTCAAAACCTTCCCTGCATTGGATCTTGAGTCTATAGTGGACCATGGATTGCCTGCCAGAGTATACTCCTGTGTGACTTTTATGTATACATTGTGTATTTGGTCTATACTTGTGAATGTATGCACACTTGGAAGGACAAATCTGTATTTGATTTAGTATGTGAGTGTCCGTACATACTGTTAGTGCATAGGTATGCTATCCCCGACTCCATTTTGGCTCCTGAAAATTTTATTTTATACATATGTACATACATACATACATATATATATATATATATATATATATATAAATTAAAAACGTAAAATTAAAACAGAACACAAAGGATTCCGCGGTACACGTGTTTCAAGCTTTATACACAAACAGTCGTTGCATCATTATATGGGTACATAATTGATAGACAGGATGGTATAAAGCTATCTTCAGCCGCAAATATATTCGCAAATATATACTTTCCCAAGATTATATCACAAAGAAGAAATCACCAAGAAAAAAGAAAAAGAAAGAGAAACAGGAGAGAGAAAAAGGGGAAGTCCACTTGGAATTATCCATTGTAATATGTTTAAGTTGATACATTTACATAAAAGTTCATCGGTATTCCGAAATCTGTCCATATTGTGCCACAATTCAGGGTAGAGTGGTATATATACATGTATGTATATATATATATATATACATACACATACATACAGTTTTTGAAAAAAATGGACAGATTGGTCACGACTGGGATGCTTTTTTAATCATTGGTCAGTTAAATCAGGACAGATGGGTTAAATAACAATAATCACCATGTTTATTTTGTTATTTAACCGAAGGCTAGTCCTGATCCAGTAGACCTGTGATCATAGGTATTCCTAATTTTTTTATGGACAGTGCATATAGGACCACATTTTAATGTAAACTCATTTTGAAATGGTAGTGTGTGATTTGAGAGAGTTTTCACTACCAGGCTGAGAAATCCTACCAAGGAAGGAGCTTCTACATGGAATGAGCTTTCTCTCAGAAAAATATAATATGAAATATGCAACTAGACTTGTGAATCCAGTATTGGCCTACATTATCACATGTAGATCTGTATAAATTTAATCTGGTGGACAATCATTCTGAAATATGAGAGAATTGTTGATGGCAAGAAATTGTTATTGAATATTAAAGTAGTACTGTATAAAAAAAATAATAACAGTTATATAAAAATACAAAATAAATAAATTCTTAGATCTTTTCCACCTAAAGTCTTCAAACTTTTTTTTTTTTTTTGTTATTGTTAACTTTCTATGATAAAAGAGTCATCTGCTGTATATTTATTCTCAGGTAGAATTCTTTTAACATTGCTTTCAAATAGAGTAAAGCGACAACCCTTGGAGACTGATTAAAGATCAAAGAGTAGAGTTATGCAAACTATAAAGTTAATAACTCAAAATTAGGTTATAAATACCCTAAAGATTACCTATAATTGTGTGTGTACGTGTGTGTGTGTGTTTGTTTACACTTGTGTGTTTATCAACTTAGCAATTACAGAGCAAAAGATCTTATACAAAATCAGTCACTAACAGAGTGATTGTCAACATACAAAACATGGTTGCAAGCTTTCAGCATAAAAATTCTATTGAGACAACAAGAAAGCATTTATATGGTTGCTCAATCTTCTAGAAGAATAGCTGGATTAGATTGGATTGCCTATGTTCAGTTCACTGCAGGATGAAGGCCTCAGTATGTTTTCTTGACCAAAGAATTGGCAAGAAATTGTACTGGTTTGATGAGCCTACTCTGCCATGCTGGCTTGGCAGAGGGATGCAGTTTTTTTATACTCATACCCAGGAGATAAATTGATTACATAGACTCCAGTGCTCAAGTGGTGCTTATTTTATTTGCCCCCAAAATATGAAAGGCAAAGTTGACCTCAGTGGAATTTGAACTTTGAGCATAACGACGATGAAATATCATCACTAAACATTTTGTTTGGCATCCTACCAATTCTGTCAGCTTCTTAAATCTCCCTAAAATTTACATCTTATCATAATCTTAAAGAAAAGGAAATGACAAATCAGGTCACATAATCCCTGACATAAGTCAAGATGGTCATGGTCAGAAAGCTTTTCATCATAGATCTGGTCATTCAGAGCTGACATAGGGTTAAACAACAGCAACTGAGTTTTCAATATATATATATTTTAGTAATTAAAAGTAATTATTATATTGAAGTAATATAATGTGTCTGTAGGCAAGATAGGTAATTCTCAAACTTGTATCAGTCATTGGACTGCAACCATAGTGGGGTACTGTCTCAAACAAACTGATCCCAGTACTAATTTTTAAAGTCTGGTACTTGTTCTATTACTCACTTTGGTCAAACCACTCATGTTACAAAGATGTAACAAAATCTAGAGTTGTCTACAGAATTACAATATGAAAAGCCTATAGGGTAGACATGATGATGATATATATATATATGTGTGTGTGTGAGTGTGTGTTTTTATACGTACAAACAGAGATCATTATATATGCCTATTTGAAAACTTGGGAAATCATAATATATCCCCATCCTTAAAATTCAAATGAATCTATCTGTACACACACACACACACACAGAGAGGGGGTGGGGAGAGAAAAATATCAAAGATTTACCCTAAAATTTATGGCAACAATTAGTTTGAATTAAACCTGTTATTTTCTACTCTATTTGCAGTAGTCTCACTGCAAGATTTGCTATATTGAAATCTCTATTCATTCATAAGGAGGTAACCTGAATGGACAGACAGACTGTAATGCTAAAGTGATAATACTGTCTCATGATTTGCTTTTCTTCTTTATCACTGGTCTGTTATAAATAACTTGTTAAAGCTAAGCTGACAACAATGAGGGGACAATTGTCTGGACTTAAGGAAGGTTTTAGTCAAAAAAACTTACAACAAATAAAATAATGACAGAGTGCGACACCCCATTCATGGGGCAGCTAGACAGTGATACTGCTAAACAATGGGAACTTTTATTCATTTCAGTGGAGGAAGTAACAGGAATATCATTATCTTATAAGCTGAGCTAATACTTTCAAATCTTTTTACAGGAGATACTTGTCTTTTTACAAGGTCAGGTCAAGCCCCCTTTTGTTGTAGGCAAACATGTCAGAAAGAAAAAAAAAGACCATGTCCAGTGGATCGCATCAATGATATTTCCGGGGAAGAAAATTGATGTTTCCGGTTTGCTTTAAATAGATACTCATATTGCTAGAGGGTCATTGCCTCAAGTCTGTTGTTTCTAGGTCTCATTTCAGGAGAACAAACTGAAATAATGTCTTTCCTTTTGTTCTATACCTGAAATATATTTTAATGAGTCTACCTCCCTAACCCCTCTTTTCAATACATTTGCTTGTTATAGGTATTACAGGACCATTAAAGCAGTAGAATGGTAAAAACATTTGTGTATCAGACTAAATGCTATACAGAATTTAATTTCTAGATGCTTTTTAGTATTTAATATATGGTTTGTGAGTTCAAATTCAACCTGGTTTAGCTTTCATTTTTACTCTTTCTGGCTATGAAAATCCCCAAAAAAAGAAGAAAAAAAAGAAAAAAAAAACCGATTATGTATGTACTATGATGAATTTAAATGCATACACCTCCCCACTCACAAATTTGTGGGTTTGGCTGAGCCAGTATAAGAGAATTTCAAGATGTATTTGGGTTAATATAAACATATGTAATTATTAAAATTGTATTATTTTCTGTGAAATATATATTTTTTCATTTGTTGCTTATACTATTGAGAAAAAACTTAAACAACACATTTATCCTTTTCAATAAATTTTATGATGCCTAGGGTCAAAGTTTAAAAAATTATATATATTATACATATATAATGTAAACACACACATACACACTTTCTCAGAATCATCTGAGAAAGATGATTCATTCAGTTGTCACTCAGTTTCTCGAGGTAAAAAATAACAAGAATATCTATCTTACAAGTTGAGCTAATACTTTCAAATGTTTTTCAGGAGACCAAGTCTTCTGAGTGAATTTGGGTAAATGAAGACTGTGTAGAAGCCTTTTGATTAGACTGTACATGCAATCTGAAAGTCCACCCTTATCACACCATTCCACACATACTCTACTTGAGAATTGTAATTTTTCCTTTGTATATTTTTGAACTATACATTTAGGTATACATATTTATGGAACATCAACCCCTCTGTGTGCTAAATCAATGAACAGGCTGTTTGGTTGATTGAAAAACTGAACACTGAAACCTCAATGAGAATCCATCACACACACACACACACACACACACACACACACACACACACACACACACACACACACACACAGAGGCACAGGTATGGTTGTGTGGTTAATAAATTTGTATTGTGGCCATGTGGTTTTGGATTCAACCCCACAGGACTTCAATAAAGTGTTTTATATTATAACCCAGGCTTATACTATGTCCTCATGTAAAACTGAAGGATGGAAACTGTGTGGAAGTTCATTGTATGCACATATGCATATATATATATATATATATATATATATATATATATACCGCCTGACTGGCTCCTGTAGGATTTTCGAGCGAGATCGTTGCCAGTGCCCCTGGACTGGCTTGTGCGGGTGGCACATAAAAGACACCATTTCGAGCGTGGCCGTTTTCGTGCGGGTGACACGTAAAAGCACCCACTACACTCTCTGAGTGGTTGGCGTTAGGAAGGGCATCCAGCTGTAGAAACTCTGCCAAATCAGACTGGAGCCTGGTGTTGCCATCCGGTTTCACCAGTCCTCAGTCAAATCGTCCAACCCATGCTAGCATGGAAAGCGGACGTTAAACGATGATGATGATGATGATGATGACATATATATATATATATATATATATATATATATATATATATATATATATATTTATATATATATATATATATATATATATATAAATATATATATATATATATATATAAATATATATATATATATATATATATATATAAATATATATATATATATATATATATATATATATATATATTTTTTTCCTCCGTGTTTTTCTCCTTGTCTCCGTATTCTTTCTGTTGAAGAGCGTAGCTCGAAACGTCAAAGACTTTCCGTATTCCCGAGCGTCATACTAATACATCCTTTTGTTATTTACACCACCTGTCCTCGTCTGTTGTTGTTTTTTCGTATATTCTCCCATATATATATATATATATATATATATATATATATATATATATATATATATATATATATACATAGTTCATAGATGAGATTTAAACTTGAGTGGGTAAAGAAGTAAATGCTGGGAAAGCAAGTTAGATAGATCAATATATAAAGTATATTAAATATATGAAATACAAAACATTTATATATGTATACATACAAAAAGGTCCAACTTACACAGAATAGAAATGATACAGAGGATTAAAAGGGATGAGAAATAGTATTACAAGTCCTTTAATTCTCTGTATCACTTCTATTCTGTGTAAGTTGGACCTTTTTATATGTATACATATATACATTTTTTGTATTTCATGTATTTAATATACTTTATATATTGATCAATCTAACTTGCTTTCCCTACATTTGCTGGTGTGTGTGTGGTTATGAGCATGAATGATTGTGTTACTAGCCAGTGTTGGTTTGTTTATGACAACATAACTCACTGGTTCAGTAAAAAGAGACTGATAGAATATGTACATGACTCAAAAATAAATACTGGGTTGAGATGATCAACTAAACCTTTCAAAGCAGTGCCCCAACATGGTCACAATCTGAAGACTGAAACCATACACATATACTTTATATAAACCCAGAACCATGTGGTTGCCAAGCAAGCTACTTACCACACAGCCACTCCTGCGCTTATATATATATATATATATATATATTAAAAATAGAGAAGGCCGGTTTACAGGATTACCTTAGGTTTCCTGTCCATAAAGGGTTTAGCTTTATGGCATATCATCAGATCCCCAAAACCTGTTGGCCCATGATCCCTTAAACTTTCCTTTACTTCTTTTTTTAATATTAGTGTAAAGAAAATGTTTCAGCACTTATTTTACAGGTTGAGTGCCTTTCAGGTATGAAATAAGAGTAGGACTAATTTGATGTAAGTAATATGATTTTAACAATGAACACACCACAAGGATGGTGCCTGAGATTACGATTTTATACACCAATAGTCCAGCAACATAGTCACTGAGCCATGAAAAGCTTATTTTTATTTAACATACTGCTCATATCAACAGACCATCATGGAGGACAACTCCTTCCCTCTCTCAGTGGTGAGAGAAAGAGAGAGAGATGGGAGAAAAAGAGAAACAGAGATGTTGAAGTTTATATATTTAAGGGTTGTATAATTTTAATTATATTCTGTATATTTTTTACTTTTAGATTTTTATTGTAGACTATTTTTAAGACTACCATAGTTTATGTAATATATTAATATAAAATAATTCTTTTGGATATTTGGAATTTTTCATATTTGTTTAGATTTATTTTTGTTGTAATCAATATCAGGAGACTTTACTGTTACTACTGCTGTTGCAGCCAGGATTTCATGTGCTGCAGTGGTAGAAGTGTTAGAGCTTTGAATTGAATGGTCCACACTGTTTTGGTTGGTCTTTTATATCTGAATTCTAATATACTGGGGTCGACTTGACTGTTCAACTATCTAAAGAAGTTAAAATAAACATCAGGAATTTACTGGATTGCCTCTATCAGACAGACATCCACCACAGAAATCCATGGCCTCATGAAAAGCTAGGAATCAATGGGTGTTTGTGAATGCGTATGTATGTATGTATGTATGTATTCAGTTTATTTCAAGATTTCTTGCCAATAGAGAAAGAACCAGTTTCTAACGTAGATCCAAGGTCTGTTCCTTCATTAGAATTTCAACATCAACAACAGGGTATTTTTGTTTGTTTGTATGTATGTATGTATGTACGTACGTACTTATGTATGTTTTATGTATGTATTCTTATGCATATAGTTGCATATCTAGACATGCTCATATATATTTAAATGATAAACTTCTGGCAAGTTTTACAGCTTTTACAGTTCCAGTGATGGACTGGATCTGTAGTCTTTGAATTAGCTTTCTCCTTTCTGGTTTTGAGAAGCCTAATTTCTCAAGATTGGTATTTAGGCAGTGTGTTGCATATCCCTGGACCCCCATACTTACAGGTTTAAACCAGAACTTGTAGTCTGGATAGAATAACTGCAGATTTCTCAATAGTTCAGCATAGGCGTTCTCTTTTTCACTGATCTTCAGCTTTATGTTAACATCCACTGGGCAGCTAATTTCTACGACTGTGCACAGTTTCTCTTCTCTATCCCAAATCATTATATCAAGACTGTTGTGCTTACATTTCATTGAGGTCTTCACTGGTACATTCCACCAGTAAAAGAAATGAAAACATTCATTTTCCCCAGTATATAACACATAGTTCAGTGGATGTGAGGACCATCAAAATGAAAAATACCTTTCTTGTAAAGCAAGACCAAGGAGATGGCAAGAGTGTCTAGCTATAAAAACCTGCCTTAATAAGTTTTGTCTAACCCATGCCAGTGTAGTAAACAAATGTAAAGGTGAGGACAATGATGATGATATGTTGATACGTGATTTTTGTTAAGTGTATTTTGTGTTTTAGCACTTGCATTGCAAATGTGACAAAGTGAAGAAATATCTATATATTGAGTTGGGGGAAAAATTCAAACAGTAGAGCTAAATTAGTTCGTTTCAATAGGCCTCATAATTGTTTCAAATTCTAGCGCAAGATCAGCAATTTTAAGCAGAGGAGCAGGGAATCAAAGTCAATTACATCAACTTCAGTACTTGACTGGTAGTTTATTTTAACAACCCTGAGTAATTGAAAAGCAAAGCTGACTTTAGTAGAGTTTGGAACTCAGAAAGTAAGGAGTCAGATGAAATGCTGCCATGCAACACAGTAACAATTCTGTCAGTTTGTTACTTTAATAATAACTACAACAACAATAATAATAATCCCTTTTACTATAAGTAAACTTTGGGGGTGGGGGAGCTAGTTGATTTTATCACCCCCAGTGTGCAACTGATTCCAAAAGGATGAAAGCAAAGCCAACCTTGGTGGAATCAGAGCATAAAGCATTTTGCTCGGAGTGTTAATAATAATAATAATAATAATAATAATAATAATAATAATAATAATAATATATAGAAAGATGAGTTTGCTTTTTGTCATTGAGTTGGCCATAGTGATGGATTACGTCAGCTATGTTTAACTTAGTGATGGAATTTGGCAATCGTATACAAAAATTAAGAACTCCTCTTTCTATATATTATATTTCTGCTGAGTTAACAGTCCTCTCTATAAACTAAAAATGAATTAGACTGACATTTATTTTATTTTGAACCAGACCAGATGAAGACACACGAGATGTCAAAATATTGTCGTTGTTCAAAGGACCAATAAATAAGTTACTTTCAAGTTGCGCTTTTTGTCATTGAGTTGGCCGTAGTGATGGATTATGTCAGCTATGTTTACCTTAGTGATGGAATTTGGCAATCGTATACAAAAGTTAAGAACTCATCTTTCTATATATTACATTTCTGCTGAGTTAACAGTCCTCTCTATAAACTAATAATAATAATAATAATAATATAAAAATCCCCCAAAATTTGTTGACATTGGAACAACTGTGAGAAAACAATCTTGTTGAATTTCATGTAAATTTAACTATATCAATGTATTTCTTTCAATTAGACAATCAAGGGTCAAAAATTATCTTAAAAATACAAACCACTGAATTTTCCAGTGATGAATGTATCTATTTTATTTTTTTAAAGTAAAAACTTGTTCTTTCACTAACAATAACACCCAGAACATTCTATAACTTAAAATCAAATAATATTTCTTTCCAACAGACAGTAGTCACTACTTAGTAAATACAATATCAACAAAAGGCATTTATCCAGCGAAACTACACTCCAGTCCATTAGTACAAATAATGTGTCTTTGTTGTCATTATTTGGAAAAGTAAACACTTACTCCACCCATAGGTATAAAGAGCAATTCCAGATTTAATAGTTTTAACTTTTATACAAGAGTGCTTTTTCTCAAAGACCAAAACAGTATAACGCCTATCATATCTTATATAAAAGAATTACTGGGTAGTCGTATGATCAGGTCTATCAAGATCTTGCTCTTATTTTTTTCATTTGCTTTATTCCTTTCATTTATTTAAAGCCACCTGTAAATATTGACAAAGATATTTCATATTCTGCCAATTTTTAAATTGCAGACACACTTTCAAAGTAGTTTTGTAGGAGAGAATTTCTACAAAATAGAGGTGTGTGTGTGTGTGTGTGTGTGTGTGTGTGTGTGTGTGTGTGTGTGTGTGTGTGTGTGTGTGTGTGTGTGTGTGTCTCTCTCTCTCTCTCTCTCTCTCTCTCTCTCTCTCTCTCTCTCTCTCTCTCTCTCTCTCTATGCCTGCATGTGTATGCACACACACATGCTCAGATAATATAATGAGCTTATTGTATACAGTGCTCAGTGCACTTCTACTTGTCAGAAAAAGTTAAAAGAGCAGAGTGCAGATATATAAGTAAAGAATGACAGCAACAAAAGTTAGAAGTATAGGGTAGAGTACACAGAATAAAGCAAAAACATAGAGAAAAATGAAAAAGTGAATATTAAAAATTATAAAGAATAAGGGTATATAACTACATCAGTGGCAGTGTTGGTGAATTTCTGGAAGCAGTGTCCTGTCAGTTAAAAATGAATGTGGGAAGTTTATTCCATGCTTCAACAATTCTGAGCATAAAAAGATGTTGCAGAGAGTCATGGGCACTGTGCTGTGTTTTTTTTTTCTTTTTTGTTTTTGGTTTTGATTTTATAAGCATGTCCATGACTGATAAAGATACTGAATTCAATAAAGTGACCAAAGCTGTTGTTGAAAAGTTGGTGCATGATCTTGTAGACTTTACCAAGTCAAGTGCTAGATGTCAAAATTTTTGTGTCAATGCCCAGAAAAGCAATATGTTCAAGTTATGGTAAGTTTTTGCCTGGTTGCACATCTCTGGACAGCTTCCAGCAGATTCAAGACAACCTCTTAGTTTTCTGTGCTTGAAGAGAATAAATGTATTCAAGCGAAATTGTGATGGCATCTGTGCCTAGCGACGCCTTTCTGGCACTTGTGCCCGCGGCATGTGTAAGGACTTTCGAGTGAGATCGTTGTCAGTGTCCCTGGACTGGCTCTTGTGTGGGTAGCACATAAAATACACCATTTTGAGCATGGCCGTTGCCAGTACCGCCTGACTGGCCTTTGTAGGATTTTTGAGCGAGATCGTTGCTAGTGCCCCTGGACTGGCTCTTGTGCGGGTGGCACATAAAATACACCATTTTGAGCGTGGCCGTTGCCAGTACCGCCTGACTGGCCTTCGTGCGGGTGACACGTAAAAGCACCCACTACACTCTCTGAGTAGTTGGCGTTAGGAAGGGCATCCAGCTGTAGAAACTCTGCCAAATCAGATTGGAGCCTGGTGTAGCCATCTGGTTCACCAGTCCTCAGTCAAATCGTCCAACCCATGCTAGCATGGAAAGAGAATGTTAAACGACGATGATGATGACACCTGTTTAAATTTCCACAGCAAAAGGTTTAAAAGCTGTAGTCTAACCACAAATTTATCTTAAATTTTCAAATACATACTGTGTTGTGCATCAACATTTACTATTCAATTATGCTTCTGACAAACACACAGTATGAATATTAGTCAAGCCATTACAACTAACTTCTAGTTTACATTTGATTTAAATACTTTTGTGAACAGAGGAATGAGGTAGGTACTTGTTCTCCAATGAGTGTTCAGCTAACTGCAAAACATGTCAGGATAATCTCTTCTATTTTCCAATGCATGAAGAGAATAAGAAGAGGTAGTTAAGTTTACTTACAATTCAGCAGCAAAAGGTTTAAAAACTGTAGATAAACTATTTAAAATTTTATCTTTAGTTTTCTAACATATACTGTGTATATATCTAACTTATACATATAGGCTTGAATTTTAGACAAAATTAAAAATGTGGGAATAAAAAGGTTGTTATGAAAGAGAATAAAAATGTGAATATCTAGTAGGTCTCAATATAAGCATTGCACTAATCCCCACAAATATCTAAAAGCTGGAACATACTGGATAGGATAACATAAGAAAATATGGATAATAAACCACTGAGCAAGATTAGCTTCTATTTGACAGGGTATTTGCAAAATCCCTTTCTGTGAAGGCATGATGCTGAGAGATAAAAGCAGGTGGCTAAAAACATCTTTGATGTTTTTTGTTCTACTGTCTTGGTACTTCACTCTGCCACACCCAAAGCTAGGTAAACTATGGGATTTATATTAAAAGAGAATAAAACTAGAACAAGTAGAATCTTCATTGTACAGTTATATGCTACCAAAGCAATGGGGAAATGACAACTAGCTGTCAAACAATAAAAAGGAAAAAATAACTTCAGAAATTCAGTGCTGCAATTAATTCTAATAGCTTTTAAGATGAAGTCAGAGTAGGTAATTGAGAAAAAAATAAAAATAAAAATTCATGTTAATGAGATTAGTAAGAAACTGTCATGCCAACAAATAGGTTGGTTGATAAGTTAGAAAGACACAATAAAAGATAAAAAAAAATTATAAAAAGAAAGCAACAGAAAATATTGAAAAAACAAAAAAAGAGGCAATATAACTTATTTTTCAAGAAATATATTTAGGCCAATGTCACTTTAGAATCTAAGTGTTGCTCTTTTGATGTAAAAGCTGGTCTAACATGAAAAAACAAGAAAAAAATCAGTTCAGGACCCTTATCTCACAAAAGTAGCTACAATTGAATACATTAAATCTGAAAGAACTCACTTGTGAATAAATAAGAGCACATAATAGTTACTCTTAAATTTTTACTTTCTTCCCATAAAACAAAATACAAGTAAATTGTTCTTTATTAAATTTCAGTTAGGAAATATAGCTATAAGATCAATTTTTTAATTGTTGTTTACTAATTATTTACCCATTTTATTGTATCAAAGCTTTAAGATTTTGCAGCATGCTATACAATATTGATTTGGTTTCAACCAAAACAAACTCTATACTTTTGTTCAGCCTGCTAGATCTACATCAACTAACACCCAACTTTCTTAATAAAGAAGGGAATACAGTAAAAGAAGAGGATGCAATGAACCAATGTAGTCATAGATACACAAACCAACAAGATGGTTACTGCTGGAATGCTTGTTACAGGTTAACCTGAGGTTAAAATGTAGCATATTATTCCCATATTAACTTTGTAAAAGATATCAATGAGAATCAAAGCTGGTTCATCACAGAAACCTCTACTTATCTTTAATATGTGTATATGTGGTGTGTATATGGATACATAAATTTTTTTTATTGGTAGTAGTTATTGATATGCAGCCATGCTCTCTCTCTCTCTGTGTATATATATATATATATATATATATATCAAAGTATATAATATTATAGATCCATTACAGATCTTACCAGTTGGTTTTGCACTGGATATTAGAAAAACACCAAACAGTTGTATAAGTGAGCTCTACAGAAATAGCAGGTATAGAAAAATAATGGGCTTTTTTTTTCCTCATACCTGCCATCTCTGATGAGCATACCTTTTAGATAACCATTCATTTGCCTAATTCCCAGTGCGAAACTGACTGGTAAGATTGCCTGTCATGGATCTCTAATAGTGTATATTTTTGTTAATATGCCCAATTTATTCACAAATATATGAGTGCCTATTTTTTCTGACTTTTGGTTTCTTAGACTATACACACATATTTACACACATGTATATATATTCTAATTACTTAGAACACACTGAACCTAATTTACATGTTCAGTGAAAAGCAAACTCATTTTTTAATCTACAGTATTTATTCTAAATTTATTTTCTCCTGGACAGGGAACTTCAACTAAAAATAAAAGTGTGGGGGGGGGGGCAGCACCATCTATTACTTCCCAGAAAGGGTATGGGCTGAAATAACCATAATAAAATGGTAGAAACCAATATAATATCATCATAGATTATGATTATATTCAAGAAAAAAATAACAGTGATGTATTCTAGCCAAATTAGTAAGTTTCAAGTACAGCTGGAAATTTTAAATCCTTGTTATACAACTATATACAATAAAAAACACAATTCAAAGACCTTAGCTGAATGCACAACTAAACAATCATCATTGGATCATTAGTTTCCAAGGATAAATACACACACACTATTATTGTTAATAATATTGAGTGAGAGAGCAGTGCATGCCATCAAAGTGACACTGGGCTACAAATATACAAAGCCCAGTATACCCATCATGACTACCCGTCTGATAAGAGTACGCCAGGCACATGCATCATAACCATATGTGTGCGACATGGTGATCTCATATCAAAATAAACAGCGCATGACCTTGCAGGTGAGGCCCAGTTAGAATTTTCTTCAGGTCGAGTGGCCCATCCTGCTCAAAAGGTCCCTGAATAAGGGTTGTTTAAGGATGTTGAAAAAAACACCCATGTTTCCAAAGGTGAATTATCCAAACCCCAAAGAATTCCTCTTAACACATGGCTATAATGCTCGCCCACTACTGCTCATGATCAGAGATGCACATATCGTCAGCCACTAAGGGACATGTTCAATTGGTTATGGTCAAACAACTGACAAGCAAATCTGTGGTATTGAGCAGAATATATATTGTAGCTCATCTTTTATATCAAGACAAAACAATGCACGTAACACTTCCAACCAGTTAAGATCAGAAGCCATGAGAGCCACTGTCTGGTACTGCATCAGGGCATTTATTATTATTATTATTATTATTGTTGTTCAGTAGTTTTATTTTTATAACGTGCTTTCACTTCACTACTGAGCGCAGCTCTCTGTGTTGGGTATCTGCTGTGGTTTGCTGTGATGCTCTTTTGGTTACTGTATTGCAAGTGTTTTACGTAGGATGTGTGCAGTGCCCAGTAGTGCAATTTTCTGTATGTTATATATATATTTGTAAGTCCTGGTGTTTTTGTTATGTATTTGTCTGAATATTTTTTTATTATACCTAAGGCACCTACTATAATAAGAATTGTTTCTGTTTTTAGATTCCACATTCGAGTTACCTCTATTTCCAGGTCTTTGCATTTTGAAAGTTTTTCCATTTCTTTTAGAGAAACGTTGTCATCTGCTGGTATTGATACATCAATTAGAAAGCGTTTTTTTTCTTCATGATCTTTGACAACTATATCTGGTCTATTTGCCTTAATTTCTCTATCTGTGTATATTGGCATATTCCAGAGTATGGCTGCTTTCTCGTTTTCTGTGACCTTTTCTGGCGTGTGTTTATACCATCTTTTTTCTGTTGTTCTTCCATAGTGTTGGCATAGCTTCCAGTGTATATAGGTCCCAGCTCTGTCGTGTCTGTGAATATATTCCTTCTTAGCCAGGACTGGGCAGCCAGAGATAATATGATTTATTGTTTTTATTATTATTATTATTATTATTATTATTATTATTATTATTATTATTCTAATCATTATTAAGGTGGCAAGCTGGCAAAGTCATTGGCACATTGGGTAAAATGCCTAGCGGTATTTCACCCATCTTTGTGTTCTGAGTCCAAATTCTGCCAAGTTCGACTTTGCTTTTCATCCTTTCAGAGTTAATAAATTAAGTACTGGTCAAGTACTGCAGTTGATGTGATCAACTTACATCCTCTCCACAAATTTCAGGCATTGTGCTTATTGTAGAAAAGATTATTATTATTATTGAGTGAGAGAGCAGTGCATGCCATCAAAGTGATACTGGACTACAAATATATGAAGCCCAATATACCCATCATGACCCATCTGATAAGGGTACACCAGGCACATGCATCACAACCATAAGTGCGCAACATGGTGATCTCATATCAAGATAAACAACGCACAACCTTGCAGATGAGGCCCAGTTAGAATTTTCTTCAAGTTGAATAGCCATCCTGCTCAAAAGGTCCCTTATTATTATTATTAGTTCATTCATTGTTGATGATGACAAAGACATTACATAGGAAAAGATAGGGTATAGTGTGTCTGGCTGTGACTGATCAGACCAATGAGTGCTTGGAGGATTCTGCTGCAGATCGGGCTCTGGTGGTCTGCTGGGACTGAAGGCAAGGAATTGGCTCTGGACTTGCACAGTTTTGTTTTCTTGTGTCCCTGCAATCCTTTTCTGTTCATAAGAAGTGACACCCCTGTTGGTACAGCTTTGCCAGACAGAGTGGTCTTATGCTTGTATTCCTAAGGTGTCGCAGTTGATTTCAAAGCTCTTTTTCTGGAACCTCCACATGCAGATGCACACACACACTCGCACATACACTCACACACACACATGTGCATGATTTGTCATATATATAAAAAATATCAGTTCAGTATGTCATATGTCATGAGCATATAATAGTATTTCAAAAAAACAAGAAAACTTTAAAAAGTCACGAACAGAATACAGATAGCAGGATATTTTGCATACATAATTAATTCTGCCATCAGTTTATATAAAGTAACTTGATGTGTGTGCATGTGCGCACGCATGCATGTGCATGTGTGTTATGCACAGCAGAGTAAATTAGAATTACTGAAAAAAATTTAAGTATTACAAAGCTGCAAGCAATGTACTATATTGAGTTCTTCATGAAGGAGTACTGGCTGTCTGACTTTCACAGAAGGATACAGGTTGTTTATGGAGATGACACAATTATCAAGAGCAATGTGCGTAGATGGATGAAGTTTAAAGAAAGGAAAAGCAGCATTGAAGAGAAATCATGAAGTAGGAGTGCATCAATTGTGACTGCTTATATGAATCACCAGCAAGAGAACAAATTGATTTGCACAGGCAGATAAGTCACAGCCCAAAGCTGGTTGCTCAACTTGATTGCCCTCACAAAGCATTACAGATGATGGAAGACTTTGGAGTATCAGAAAGTGTGTGCAAAGTGGATAGCTTGGCAGTTGTCACCTGATTTGAAAGAGAGAGAGAAGTACACTCCAATCTGCTGAAAACGTTTGAAGCCAATGAAGACCCCCTTTATTTTTTCAACCTGATCGAATGACAGGGAACAAAACAAAATAGGCATATCTTTATGACCAAGAAATGAAGGCTCTGGCCATAGAATGGTGTCATACCTCTTACACAAGGCCTAAGAAGTTCAAGAGCACAGAAAGTAATGGTGACTGTTTCTAGAGATGATAAGAGCATCCTTCTCTTTGATTTTTCTGGAATGTGGCTGTATCATGAACAGCCAGAAATACACTGAGACATTCAAAAAGTTTAGAAAAACCAGGAAGAAGGAGAAACTGAATAAGAATCTGAAAATGATCTACATTCACCATGACAATGTGCAACCACACACATCTTTAGCAATAAATCAGGCACTCTGAAAACTTTGATGGTCAGTGATACCCTGTTCACTACACAACTCAAATCTGGCGCTGTCTGATTTTCACCTGTTCAGTCCAATGAAGGACAGTTTTCATGGACTATGATTTCATGACACAGATGAAATGAAAGCAGCTGTGAAGAAGTGGGTACAGTAGTGCATACCTGAATCTTTTTGAAGTGGATTTCAGATAGGGGTTCAGTGATGGTGCAAATGCATCACTTGTGACAGAGACTATGTTGAGAAGTTTCTTTGTATAAGGGATTAGTTATGCATACTATGTATGACTTATGCCAGTTCATAAAAAAGTGAAGCCTACTTATGCATTACTTTCCATGTGTGTGTGTGTGTGTGTGTACAGAATGTGTGCATGCATGCATATTTATATATATATATATATATATATATATATATATATGTATATATACACACACACACACACAGAGGGTGCGGTGAATAAACTGTCATCTAAATTACACAAAAATGAAAATAATACTGACATCTCATTTTAACAGATCTTTGGAAATGTGCTGTGCGTGAGAAGACCCGGCAAGCCAAGTAAGATCGTTGCCAGTGCCCCTGGACTGGTTCTTGTGCGGGTGGCACATGAGATGCACCATTTTGAGCGTGGCCGTTGCCAGTACCGCCTGACTGGCTCCCGTAGGATTTTCGAGCGAGATCGTTGCCAGTGCCCCTGGACTGGCTTGTGCGGGTGGCACATAAAAGACACCATTTCGAGCGTGGCCGTTTTCGTGCGGGTGACACGTAAAAGCACCCACTACACTCTTTGAGTGGTTGGCGTTAGGAAGGGCATCCAGCTGTAGAAACTCTGCCAAATCAGACTGGAGCCTGGTGTTGCCATCCGGTTTCACCAGTCCTCAGTCAAATCGTCCAACCCATGCTAGCATGGAAAGCGGACGTTAAACGATGATGATGATGATATTTACCTAAATTATATAACAATATCTTGAAAAACTAAAGAGTAAATTTATTCAATAAAATCGCCATTGACTTCAACCACAGCCACCAAACAACTTCAGAATCTCCTGCAACTCTTTGGGATGATCTCCTTGTTTAAGTTGGTGAATGCTACCATAATCCTTGCCTTTGGTGTTACAAGGAGTTTTGTTGGTCTCTCACTTAACTGTGCCCCACACATAATAACCAAGGGGGTTACAGCCTGAGGAGTTAGGTGGTCAGATGTTAGGGGTGATGTGGTCGCAGAAATTGTCTGACAGCCATGACTGGGTCCTCCTGCTTGTGTGGCATGGTGCAGAGTCCTGTTGCCAGACACAGGGTCTTCCAGCAGCCACCCTCTTCACCCAGGGCAGCACTATCTCCTCCAGGCACTTGATGTAGGCCTCCATGCTGTGTCTGGGGCCGTGTGTGAAGATGAATGGAGGCATAACATTGCCATCACTAGTGATCACTCCATACACCATGATGTTGACTGGATGTTTGATTTTTATCACTCTCAGTACATGTCCTCAGATTGACACCCAAACACTCTGAAATGTTCATACTACAACTTCCAGCATGAATGCCAAGCAATACAGCATGTAGCTGACAAAACCAAAAACAAACAATGAGCATTCATGAAATTAAAAATATAAAATGCTAACAATTTACCCATCGCACCCTGTATATATATATATATATATATATATATATATATATATATATATATATATATATATATATATATATATATATACATGAAAAGCTCAGAAGGGGTAAAATGATACTTGCAGAAATGAGGGAATATATGTATGATAGTCATTGGAAGTAACATCTTGTATTGTCTGACATATCTTTTTCATGCATGTGCATGTAAGTCCTAAACATTAGCCTAGCCATTTTTGTTTTTTCTAATACCATACAAAGGGAAGAAACATCCCTGGAGAGAGGTGTGCACTGTTTGTGAAAAATAAAATTACCAGCATGTAATGCATTCCTTGAAATCAAATTGTTACTACATGGTACATTCTGTGCATTTTTAACAATGATATTAAAAGAAAACGAGAGAGCTATTATTATTATTATTATTATTATTATTTTGCAAAATATGAATATCATAATAATTAACTATTCTCTGCCAATGCATTTTATAACAGCCTCTGTATTTCTCTCTTCAAGAGTTTTCGGAATTTTACAGCCATTAGAGGACCTGTAAATTGAAATTAAATAGGTGTTTGTGTGTGTAGAGGTATATTCAGTGAATATATTTAGTACTCTTGAAGCATATTATATTAATGCCTGACTCTTTCATCATCTCAAAATCTTTCAACCATAATGGATGTATGATTTAGAATTCAGAACAAAAATTCTATATTTGTATACATAAGGAAATCTTAATTTTAGCACATATGTTATAGAATCAGTTATAGAATGCTTTTCATGTCTTTTTAATATTTCTTAATAAATCAGTAGAGTATCAGAGAAAATTCCTTGTGGTATTTATTTGCACATCTTTATGTTCTCATAATGTCACTGAGGTCAACTTTCTCTTGCATCTTTCCATCTGGGGCTAATAAAATAAGTATCAACCAAGTACTACAGCTGATATAATGAACTTGCCTCTCTGTTAAGAATGAGTAGTTCTTAAAAAGAAAAAGTTATTTGACTGAAAGAGCAGAGTACTATATAATAAACCTTAGTTTTCTTTACCATCATATATTCAAGCTGTTAATATAGATAGTAACATAAGAAAATTAGTGTGTGTGTGTGTGTGTGCATGCACACACATACACTGTCAGACTAAAGGTTCTGTCTGAGAAAAAAAAATTTTTCCCTCTTCCTGGTAGTAAGTTGGTTTAGTTCATTTTTAAACTCTTTGTGCTCCCTAATTGTTAACAGACCATCATTTATATCCTTAGATCCAAGCATGTACTTTACAATATGGATAGCATTTTGTTACCAACATTAAAATTGAGGAAGTTAAAAGATTAAATGTCTGAGAAGGGTTCTTTGTTATATTCAAAAAACAAATGACAGAATGAGGTAACTAGATCTTTTGTCATACATGCATACTTTAAAATTAAATTGGTTAAATGTAGTTATGCATTTGTAACAGAATATCAAACTTTATACTGAATGTTATATATTCAAAAAGCAAAAAATAAGTATTGCATAAAAATTACCTTTCCTTGCATGTAATAAAATAACATCAAACTCCAACTTACCTGTAAAAGTAAAAAAAAAAAAAAATTTATATTAATTTCAAATGAAAATTTTCTTGCTGTACAACAATATATGAAAATAAAAATTACTACCAAAGATCAAAACACATCTACTGGTGATGTATGAAATTTTTTTTAGAGAGAATGAACTGCAGTGTTTACTTCTCTGGTGAGGTGTGAAATGCATGACACCTAATGACTAGTAGAGACACCATATTTTGTTATGTAACCATAATATACTAGAAAGAATATTAAATGCTTTTATAAGTCAACACAGTGTTCTACTGTGTTAGCAGTGCTATTAAATCACTTGTTAAGGTTATCTCTATTGGTTTACTATAAAAATTATAGCCAGCACTGATTTGTTATCTATAGAGATAACCATGACACCTAAGGGGAAAAAATATGGGTTTGAAGATGTTTATGTGTTTCTCACTTATCCTCACTATAACTGACTCATAATCACAGATCAGAAGCTGAGTTCACCAACTCTAAGTAGGTAACATTAGAGGGAAAATTACAAACAGCATTGCAACATAGAATTAATGAGTATTGCCTGTATTTAAAAGGATCTAGTTTGGATAGAAAAGGTTACCTGAAATAGATCTGTGTGCTAACCAGTGAATGAATCATCTCTCATCTACTTAACCAGAGATAAGATAAACACCTAATGTGAATTAGAAAAGGATTAACTATTGGATTTGTGAAAATTGTGTTCTAAGATTAGATGCACAGTGGTTGGTGATTTTATATCAGATGAAAACAGTGGAACCATAAAGCCCAGTAGGTAAGAATCTTAAGAATCTGTCATATAGTAGTAATAAGGCGGGGAAAATCAACTTACAGATATTTGGGTAGCAGATGTTTAGCAAATAAAATATTTAACTTAATACTGAAGCATATTTACTAGCTAGCTATCTTATTATGTTCAGAATCTTCTTAATAAATCAAAATTCCTACCAATTAATATATTCTCAAATCAAAATCTCACAGTCAAATGTTTCTCTTTTTATGCCATTTTATTAAATAAAATAAAAACTAGTAATCTATATATAAAAGCTGATTCAATTCATCATACCAGTTTTTTTTTATACACAATAAAATGCTAGCAATATGTGAATTATGAAATTCCTTTTGAATGATCTTCAAAATAACATCATCATTACCAACATCAACAGTTTTACTGTTTCTTTGAAAGTCTGGGTTGAAATAGGTATTGAGAAAATGTAAAAAACAACAATTCATTAATTTTCTCACTATGCTGTCAAATCCTTTGTGAAGTAGGAACAATGTTCTTAGGACAGTATGGCAATAGATTCAAAACAACCAACTGATTGAAATTGAAGCCAATAAGAGCTTCCTACCAAGCTGGAAGAAATAAACGGAACACATGTCAGTTGTCCAATCAACAGAACTACTTACTCATTAAATAATAATATATGACTAAGTTATTCTCCAGAGACATGTACGCTTAATATAGACATAATCTGTATAACACAGTGAGTGATAAGACTTTTTGAATTAAAAGGTATGCTTTATCTGTAGAACTTCCTCACAGTTTTGTTCACAGGGTAAGGGTAAAGTCCCACTTCAGTCATGAAAGACCATGGGATTGTACCTAAAAAGTTACTCTCTGAGGCACAAGTCTGGGCAAGGTTGTTTATGGAAACCAGTAGTCGCCCATGCATACCAAATTCCCTTCTCCATGCCACCAATGTTATTCAAGGGAAAGGCAAAAGCCAATACAGCTTGGCACCAGTGATGTTGCAACTCATTTCTACAGCTGAGTGAACTGGAGCAACATGAAATAAAATGACTTGCTCGAGAATACAACACACAGCTCGATCCAGGAATCGAACTCACCATATCATGATTGTGAGCCTGATGCTCTAGCCACTGAGCCATGTGCCTTCACTTTGTTCAGAAAGCTTGATAGAAAACACTTTTCAAAAATGCCTCTCAGTGGGATCAAACCTTGAACCTTGTGATTGCATAATGAACTACTTAACCATTTCGTCAAGCATGCACTCTGCTGGAAGAAATAGATCATTTATTAACTGATAGAGTTTTAACAGTCACACTATTCCTTCATTCTTAAACTTTCTCCACCATTATCTTTACCATTTTCTTTACTTCTGTGACTGAATAATACATGATACTGTTTTATCAAAAATACTTTACAACAGAACGAGCTGAAATATTATTTAAGAAATAAAAAAAATATATCAACAAGAACTAAGTGCTTCTTTTATTTTCATATGTTGTTTACTCCACATCTGGATCTCGAAAAATGAATACATGTGTGAGAACGTGACTACAACAGATACAATCTATGTAATGATATAGCTCATTTTATCTCTTTCTTTCTCTCTCGCTCTCTCTCTTCCCACACATATATGCCTATATGTGTTTATACACATATGCATACAAGCATACACAAATACATAGATATAATACACATGCGCATAAACATACAGATAGACAGACACACAGGCACACACACACTCTTCAACCAAAACTAACTACAAACAACATTCACAGCCATCTGAAAATATAGAAATGTGTTAAATAGTTGTACTATTAACATAGAGCTTTTGAAATGGATGTAATCCTTTGGATATAAGAATAAATAAACAAATAAATATATAAATAAATAAATGAACTACTAGACAAATGAAACACAAACTTTTCACATTTCCTTCTTCTTTCCATAACTTAATGCTCCCCTGAAGCTAACAATCTAAAAGCAAACAGTTCGAAAATGAGACATTATGGCAATGTCAGTTTCTAAACTTAATCAAGACATCAACAACTAATACATGCATACATATTCATACATATGTGCACACACACACACACACACACACACTCCCCCCCCCCACGCAAAACAGAGATGTATGTTAATTATAGGTATACGGAAATGTTAGATTTATGTACATGGAAGGTCTTTATCCAGTGAAAGTAGTATTGCTACTAATATAATCAAGGAAAAAAATCATAGTAGCATATAGTAATAGCTACAGTATTAACAATGGAACCAAAATAAGAACATTGCTATTCTCATTCCACTGCCACTCCATTTCCCAGACTTAACACCACTGCTTAGCTTTCAGGTGCCTTTAGCAGAATCAACTTGGTTGCAAGCATTCAGTATAGTTCTCTGGTCTGAGGACAACTCTTCCTTTTACCCCAACAGTCTTGAGGGTGTTACAAAAAGATTATAGGTGCTCTTCTGACTAAGCCATGGAAAATAATTAAAAGGAAGATAGAATTATGCTGTAATATAATTTTATTCTATCTAACAATACTAATTGATATCTAAGTCTACAGTCAAAATGCTAGATTTAGAAATGTTTTCTTTGATTTATTTGTTTTCTTCATCAAATAAATCACTTTTCACATCAATAATTTGTACTTGAATTTTTATCATAAGCTTTGAGTTTTGTTACATCATTATTACAATATTTCTGATCACAAATATTTTTGCCATTGCTCCTAATATTTTTTTGCCATGATATCACTAGATTCTTCTTTTTACAGGAACAAGTCGCAAGTCCATTTCCTCTGCAGAAAGGTACTATTTCTTGGGGGGGGGGGGATGAATTCAACACTACAGTCTGATGAAACACTTACAAATCATACAATGCTGTATTCAGTAGAGGCAGAGAGTTCAACTACTCTGAGGTACTTACAGTTAAGAGGACCGTTGTTGTTGTTGTTGTAGTTGGAGAGTTAAGTGACATGATTGTGAAGACAGAACAAAATAATTAACAGTATAAGTAGATCTAATCTTTCTGTTTATTACATAGTGTCCTGGCAACTAGGCAATCCATCTCTACTACCACCATCATCAAATACATTGGACATGATCAAATCCGTTTATTCTGTCACTGGCACTGTCTTGTATTCACAATAAGGATACTAGCAGTAACAATAAAATTCACTTTAGTTAGGTATCAAGGAAAAGCACAATTCAGTGTGTTAGCAGATGGAAAGATAAATCTCTTAATGGAAAGGAAACCAATTTGTCACAGCTAAAATTCTCAGGTGATTTAGAATCTATTTCTCATAGCAACCAAATAAAATAGTGTCTTGACCAAAGTTACAAGAAAATACAAGCAAACATTTTGAACAAATGTTTTGAAATCATGGCCTATGAGTAGTTAGTCTAATATCTTATGCATTCTTCCATTCTATCTCTACACAACCATAATACAGAGTCTCCACAATGTCATTTGATTTGCTGGAAATAGCAGCAGCAGAGCCACCACAAATTACATGTTATCATCTTTGGAAAAGGATATACACATTGGATAATGTGGTCCAAATACACTATGCTAGAATAAAAAGTTTTAAAAAAATGGTTATGACAAACCTGAGGTAAATTGCAACAATAAGTAAAAACAATACCACCATCACTACCACCACTGAATATTAGATTAATTAATTTCTAGAGATGAATTGTCAAAAATCAAAAACAATTGCTCATAAAGTTTTGACAGCATTTCAATTTCATTCCCTTATGAAGCTGACAAAATAATGAACATTCTGAAGTTCCCATTTTTAAGTTACAATTTAGATTTTGTGGAAAACTGGGTAGTTTGGGTAGCTGACTATCATGTTATGGTGCTGTGTCACTTACCCACAAAATAAGTGCTTCTCACATTACAAGGGTGATTGATTGTCTTAGAAAGTATATCTAACTATAAAAGCACATACTGATCTAAAAAAATAAGGAAATATTAAAATTTAATCAAGTGCATGCCATCTTTGCTAGCATGACAAAATGGCAAAAGCTCTATGGTTAGAAAACTTCTCAACCACATGGTTTTGGGTTCAGTACAATTGTGTGGCACTTTAGGTGAATTTCTACTATAGCTTTGGATTGATCAAAGCTTTGTGAGTAGATATGATAGACAGAAAAACTGAAAGAAGCCTACTATGTGTATGTGTGTCTGTGTGCAAGCATGCATGTGTGTGTGCATGCATGCTCTGGTCATGACATCATACAATAGTTGTATTTCCAATCTCCTGCAAAAACATATCTGGCCATGCCAAAATACTGCCTTACTTGAAACAGTTAATTTCTGTTGCAGACAGGTTTTGAACAATATTTCAGTGCAAAGTTTCACAAGCAAGCATCATATATGAACATAGAGATTTGGGAATTAATAAGAATTGAACAAGCTATTTTTTAATTCTTTGTCATATTACACTACAATTCATTTTAAGTAAACTTTGTTAGAATTTTGCAATTTTCTTTACACACACACACACACACACACATGTATGTAGTTTTGTATCAAAAACAAACCTCTCATACAATTGGTCCATTGTCCACATTATACATTCACATGAATCACTCAATGTCAATATTGCAGATAAAATCTACAGTATTTAAATAGATAACGAAATAAAATAATGGGATATTTTTAAAGGACAGATACATGTTACATATAATAAAGTGGCCTTGGTGGAAAATAATACTTAATCTTAAATAGCATAAACCCGCAAATGAAAATGTTAACATAATCTATCATTAATCTATTAACAACATTAGAATAACTAAAGACCTGCTAAATTAAATTTATTCTTTTTTTAAATGGAAAATAAAAATGTCAACATATATCCAGTGGAAGGATAAAAAAGACTATCTAGCGACAGGAGTAAATAACTGATACTAACAGGATTATTTTGAAAAATTCAATAGTTGTGTTTGCTATTGACAACCTGGGTTTCATTCTACAGTATTACAAGAATTGTTTCTTTCTTTGTTCTTGGCTGGTGTACTAAATAAGTGTATGTGTGTGCTTGTGAGTTGAGAATTGAGATTAATAATTATACTACTGAGGCTATATTCAAACATTTATTGAATTAATAATTGGATATATCAAGTTCATAGTCCTATTGATCAAATCTTAAATGTAGGAGTCATACAGTGTACTCTAGATTCACAAAAATGAGAGGAGCAAGTTGTGAATGAGATTTTAAGTTTACTGGATGTTTGACATATTATTTGGAAGTTCACTGCTTTAGGTTCAAAGTCATTATATCCTCTGAATGAGGGGTTTTCTAAATGATCACTTAATCTGCAAGAAATAACAGCCAAATCCTTCAGATCACATCCTGCCATCTTTACAAAAAGGGAGGATGTATTGGACAAATAAATGGTATACAAAATGATGGTCATAGCTGGAATGCCTAAAATCATGTGTCAGCTTAAACAAGACTGACAGGGTGATAAATACCAACAACCACTAATGGAGAGAATAGCATAGTAGATCCTTGAATAAGGGTAGAGTGAAAAGTAAACGCTGTTCTCATAAATGGAAATTCATTTTAGCGATATGATTGTGTCTATTTTTGGATAAGGGAACATATGTAGGCACACACACACACACACACACACACACAACAAACATGCTAACAGAAACCCATGAGAAATAACTCATTCCTCACCCACCACTGAAGATGCTATAATTTTTCACTATGTTTCATTACATTTCTTTTCATCAACACTGAGCTACACAGAGCTCATTCTTTTATTCTCTTATTCTTTCATTTGTTTCAGTCATTTGACTGAGGCCATGCTGGAACACTGCCTTCAGTTGAACAAATCGACCCCAGGACTTATTCTTTGTAAGCCTCGTACTTATTTTATCAGTCACTTTTGCCAAACTGCTAAGTTATGGGGACGTAAACACACCAACATTGGTTGTCAAGTGATGGTGGGGGAACAAACACAGACACAGACACACATACAGACACAGACACACATACAGACACAGACACACATACAGACACAGACACACATACAGACACAGACACACACACACACACGACAGGCTTCTTTCAGTTTCTATCTACCAAATCCACTCACAAGGCTTTGGTCGGCTTGAGGCTATAGTAGAAGACACTTGCCTGGGACTGAACCCAGAATCATGTGATTGGGAAACAAGCTTCTTACCACACAGCCATGCCTGCACCTATATATATATTTTTTTTCAGCATAAAAGAGGTTATGCACTTCCAATCAGCATGGCTGAATTGTCAATATTGCCTATTGCAACAGTTGGTTTGAAACCAATGGTCAAAATCTGACAAGCTATATGCTATAACTAGTAATATACTATTTGATGATATATAAAAATATAACCACTCTATTACACATATTGAGTGTTCTTTTCTTCTGACATATTGGCAACTAACTGATAATATAAATATATAAATACACACACACTTTCATATAGTCAGACAGACAAGAATGATTTCAGTTCCAAATTGTAAATTGTCAATTTTAGAAAGATACCAAACATTTTATATGTAACTACACACAACAATTTTCTCAATATCACAGTTGTAGCATAAAACAAACTTTAGCAAGGGTTAACACATCTGATATAAAGGAACTCTACATTTGCAATGCCATATATATTTTGGTGTTATAACCTAGCAATGTAACTACTGCTTGTATGTCTCACAATGTTGATATTTGTCTTTGAATTTCCTTTCAGTTAAATTCTATTTTGATTCTGCATATATATATATATATATATATATATATATACATATATTACAAGGAAATAAAGCCAAACAACACATACAGAAACTATCACATGAAAAATAAACAAATGGTGATTGACAAGTGAAATGAAAGCCTAGGCATGTGTTGCGATATTTCAACAGTAGTTCAGATTCCATCAAAATCAAAATTAGAAAGAAAATCTTTTTGTAACAGTTTTTTGTCTCAGTGTAATGTTAAAAGAGAATGGTGTTTTAGTGTTACCCCCAGTGAAATGGATGGAATTCAAAGAAAATATGTAGATGTATACACAGCTCCTGAATGAAAAATATTTCTCTTTTAGTGATATTCGTAGGAAGGAAAGCATTAAAGCATTCTTGGTTGAGCAGGCTAAAAGAATTCAGTCTGTGACATTTATAATTTTGACTGAAATAGTAACAATCTGGGACTAAAGACTATTCCTAAGGAGATATCCATCAATACACACATGCGCAGAACTTTCAGTTATATCAGCCTATATTTTTTCCTAGATAAGACGCAATGTTACAAGAATCTTTAGCATTATAGGTTGACCTATTAT
Organism: Octopus bimaculoides; assembly: GCF_046866305.1. Classification (NCBI taxonomy): domain Eukaryota; kingdom Metazoa; phylum Mollusca; class Cephalopoda; order Octopoda; family Octopodidae; genus Octopus; species Octopus bimaculoides. Next base: position 57,780,809 of record NC_142931.1, on the reverse strand, counting down.
TAGATATTTTAAGGAACAAGCACTCATACATACAAAAAAACACCCCCTGCCACAGCCACCAGTGCCACCAACACCACTATAACCATAATTCACAAGTGCATCAAACCAACAAGGTAGCTTCTAAGCAATTGCTCAAACTGCTAGAAATAGAAGCCAAATATCCCTCAAAATGACATCCTTATCACCTTAAAAAAAAAGGACTAACTGGAAAATTTCTATTTTGAAATCATTAACTCAAAAGTAGGATCACCACAACTAGAATACCTTTGATAAGAGGTCCAGTTGATCTCGTAGCTGACAGACATCTAATGAACAACAATAAATAGCATGTTGTTTTTTCTCCGAAGTAAATACTCATGTTGTTTGGCGCAAATATCTTGAAGTGAATATTGCAACACTTTGCATATTGAGCCTAAATCTAACAAAATTCAACTTTTGACCTATCCCTCTGGAGTTGATAAGTACCAGTTAAGTATTGAGATTTATTGCATCCACTTCCCTTTCTCTCCCTAGTCCCTCTCAAATTCAGCTATGCAGTGCTGATAGAAGGTTATGCATCCCAGTCACAGTGTCCATTTCTTCCAGAAATGGAAAAGGATTGCATAAAGGGAACATAATGAGTATGGAAAAGAACTAATACTCTATATTGCACAGAATGGATGATAAAAGAAATATATATTTTAGTGACAGAGGGAATATAAATTAACCTAGAGATAATATTTAGCCCCACTAAACATGGATGTGCAACTGTGGTAGTTGCCATAAGAGAAACTCTCACATTGAGCTTTTTGATGCAAAATGCACCCTAATGGGGAGATAAATTCTCACTACCTCCAACACCAAAACCACTCGATCACATGATTTGGGCCTTGTTTGGTCTTGTCAATGATGGACACTCAACTGCGAGAGGCAGCAGTGATTCATCTTTCTGCCAACGAAATATAGGCTGACAGTGCCAGAACAGGCACTAGTGTTACAACGAAAGAAATGAATATGAGCTTTGGTTTTTCTTCTGATACAACCACTTCATGTCTATCTGATCACAACTGTAGAAATGATATTTGTTCCATGGTTATAAAGGCACTGACATTATACCTTTCATGGATTAGATGGTGTGTCAGGTAGTTATAATGCAAGAATAGCAAATGTATAATGAAGCAATAAGGTATACTTTATGCAATCAGCATTTAACCATTGTTGCCAAACATACAGTATTAGACATTTGTAAAGATGGTTCATTCTAATCTCTCTGAGAGCTTATTCTGTTCATGGAGGGATTTAAAAAAATACATTTAGTTATATTTGTCCAATGTATTCCATTACACATTGCAACAACAGCTTAAAAAGCTTGTCTTGCTTGCATAAGTTATACTTCATTGTATATTTTCTTTATTAAAAATACACTACTTAGTGAAGCAAGAAATAAACAATTGAAGCTATAAGGTGATTCATACTTTACCTTACCTCCAGGTGAGCTCTGACTGAGCAGACTTGTATGGTCAAAGACCTTCCAGTCATGAGCATTGTATCTTTCATATATGTAGGATTAATATGTCCTTTTTTTTTTAACGACGGTAAAGAATTTGATTGCCATTCTAGCAAGTTGAGCAAATACAGAGATGACTTTTTTGTATTGCAAGAGCATTTGTATTGACAGATAGTTAATGTATGTGTTACTCATGTATATTAAATAAAAATAACATTGTAACCAGTAATTGGATTTAAACCAGTTCACTGTGTTCTGAACTAAGCAAATTCTATAACTTGGTTGGTTCATTTAGTCAAATTAGGGAAATAATATTGCAGAAAATATAAGGCACTCAGAGGAAGATATTCCATAAAAGTACATTCTCATTATAGATATAATGTTGAGTAATTCTGTTGAACAACACTTAATTTTGTAATCATACATTTTCAAAAAAAACTTACATACAAACACATACAGATTAAAGTAAGCAATCAAACAATACAATAAAGAATTCCAATACATGTATAAATTAAAACAGCTACAACTGAAAAGCAGAGTAAAAAGATAATAAATAAAACCAAAGCTGAGACAAAATGACATTTTTTTTTTGAGGAGGAAATATGTATCCATATCACAATATGGATACATATTTAGTTGGATATTTGGACATACATAAACTCATATAAATGCCTTCATAAATGTATGTATTTATCTCAGAAGGAAAATATTTGTCACTGTAATTAGATCTAAGTGGCAATGAGTGTGTGTGCATATGTGCGAGCATGAATGTGTGTATGTGTAAAACTATTATGTAAGTGTCAACATCTGTGTTTAAGATTATCCTTGCCAGTATAAATTGAGGTGGTTTTTTTAATAGGAAGTAAATGATATTAAACAGTATAAACATTTCAAGAGCCACTGATGCAAAAGGAAGTGACAGTATGTGTAATGTCATTAAACATAAGGGGATTTCACCAAGGTTTTCTCTTGTTGCCATTTATCATCTGTATCAGTCAGATATAACTTTAGAATATAGAAATGCCCAAATCATCAATAGCATCAAAGGGGATCTTTACATGGTTGCTAAGAATTTAGAATATCATAGGCAGAATGACTTTTGTATCAGAATGATTTTTGCTCAACTGAACAGTCATAGGGCTAAGCAATAACAACATCCAGCCAGGGAAAGAGAGTATGATGTGGTAGCTTAACCTGCTAGAAATAGCAGTTGAACCTCCATCAAACCATACACTTCCATTTTAAACAAATTGGACACATTGGATAATGTAGTCCAAGGTACACAATATCTGAAAAAGAAAAAAAAGCAAAAGAACTTTGATCAAAGTTCTGTTGGGTCAGGACTGATCTGGGGCTAAACATTCACAACAACCATCAAAAGGGCCTCTGATCCAGCAGTGTCCATACTGTCCTATTTATCAGATGTAGTAGCTTTGGGACTAGAGAATTGAATATCTCCTTTCAGTAGAACAGGATTTCAAGGAGTTTAGTGTCTGCTATTTCTAGTGGGTGAAGAGAATAAGCCAAGGCTTTATGTTTAAGCAGTATACTGAAGAAAGTGGTAAGCTTTCTCTTATTCATTATATTGTTAATATATATTTTACTCAGATCCAGGCATGAGTGTGTGGTTATAAAGATTGCTTTACAACCTGACAGTTTTTGGGATGTCTTCTACTATAGCCTCAAGCTGGCCAATGCTTTATGAGTGAAATTTGGTAGATGGAAACTGTACAGAAGTTCATCATATGCATATGTATGTGTGTCTGTGTCAAGAAGCAAAAGAGAGAGAGAGAGATATCTGGGAGAGTTTGCTCTGCCTGTCTTGACACTGACATCGTTCAAGCAATGATGTTAAAACTCCCATAAACAATACATCTCATGGCTTGTCTTTTCCAACAAGTGATGAGTAATGGAATATAAATAGCTTATTCGAAAAATAAATCATAGTTGCTGACATGAAGGGCATCCAGCTGTAAAAATACTGTTTAAATATGCTCATCCAGCCCATGCTAACATGGAAAACTCAGATGTAAAATATCAATGACCATGATGATGATGATGATGAGGAGGAGGAGGAGGAGGAGGAGGAGGAGGAGGAGGAGGAGGAGGAGGATAAATCTATCCACTCATTTTTTATCAATAACCATCCCTTTATCAACTCCTCTAAACACAAAACTGAATAATGCAAAAAAAAAAAAAAAATGAAAATAAAACAATTTCTAATGCACAGAGAATGATGAAAGAAGATTATAAAGGAGATATTTTTTTAAAATGACGAAAAAAAAAAATAATCTTCAACAGAATTGTGGTGAGTCAGAATGGTGCCAGAGAGGCTGGACATATTGGAAAGGCAAGACTTTCTGGCTAATGAGCAATAACAAATCAATAAATACTCATCTATGCCTGGTCGTCATAGCTAACTATCATGCCTTCTAAAAGTATTTAATAAGGATCCAACAGAGAGAGAGAGAGAGAGAGAGAGAGAGAGAGAAAGAGACTGAAAGAAAGAGAGAGAGAGGGGCAGAAGCTTTGTTGCACATCAATGAATCAACAATTGAATGCACACACACAGAGTTCCACTCATTCTCTCATACATACATTCACAATGAAGAAATTAAATATGCCCAGACAGAGAATTATACATATACACATGTGCATGCACACACACTGCACATACCTGCACATGCATGCACATGTGCACACACAGACACTAGATATTTATGCATTTTATTGGAGAGCAGAAACAAAAATTTAATAATAAAATAAAGCCTTAAGTAGAGAAATACTGTGCATTTTACAACACACATAAGGCTCTAAGGCTATATATGTGCACACACATGCATGCATGCATACACTCACACACCCACATGAGTGTAGAATAAACAGATACTTAAATATACAACTTAAATAAAGCAGTGACAATAGGAAAAAAATCAAAGAGGTATACAGGAACAGAGACAAACAGATATATGCAAACACGTACAGTCATCAAAGAAAACAATAAAAGAATGTAAGTACAGAATTCATCTACCACCTCCCACATACACAACACATCAAAGGAACAACAGAATATAAAGACTTCTTTTTTTAAGCATCCCTCCCACTCCATATATATATATATATATATATATATACTGTAAGGAGTGGAGTGGACACTTTATATATATATATATGTGCACATACACACATGTATTAGAGACACAAGAACACAAGGGTATAAATACACACATCTTTAGACGAGTGTTTTTCTTTGCTTTTTGCTTTGTTTTTCTAACCTAAGGAATTATGACTGGCAATGAATGCGAAATATTAGTCTATATGATTTTAAATAATGCTATATTACGCACTCACATATACACACACGATAGCAATTAGCTAGATAATAATTTCATGCAATAAATTCATCACTACCCTATTACATTGCTTGCTAGGAAGTTTAGGTTAATGAGGGGAGAAAAAATGGGCAAGTGTGGGTGGGTGTAGAGTAAATTATTCGAAAGGTATAGTTTATTGATCACCATTTAAAATCAAATACGTACCCGCTGTTGAAAATATATTTGACATTTAAAAAAAAAATTATAAATTAAATGACCAATAATAAAAGCCATTTTCTCCCTTTTTAATCTTCATTCTCTCCTATAGTTTCTCCATATAAATATTTGGTTTTATTTAATTTTGATTTTCAAACTGAGTTTGAAGTTTAACAGAAAGTTGTAATCTTGTATTAAAGAGTATTCTGCCAACATATATAAAACATATTGCCTTATATTTATTTACTAGCATACTCGTGTCATCAAAAATGCCAACAGTTACTATTGATAGAAAATGGTATTATCAAAATGATGAGAAAAACCATTGATAAATGTCAGCAATCAAGTAGACATATGTATTTACATAGAATTGAAGCATTTGAAGAATTGGATATTGTAGTAAGGTCTCGGTTGAAAATATTGGCCACGTAATGTGTGTGTGTGTGTGTGTGTGTGTGTGTGTGTGTGTGTGTGTGTGTGTGTGTGTGTGTGTGTGTGTGTGTGTGATCCTCGTTATCTTGAGGATTTTCACCACATCCTCCATATTGTGCATTATGGCTGCCACCAGCCATGTTTCCTTAATTTCAGGGGGCACTCTGCCAATTCTCACTCTGGCAATGCATTTGTCACAGTATGTCGGCAGAAGTACCCATTCTGGTGTCCTTATCAGCACAGTGAAGTGGCTTATGGCATCGTCTTCATTGCCAAAACCTTACTTCTATGTGTCTGAAAAGTGGTCCAATCTTTTAAATTTTCAAGGCACTTCTCTATTGCCTCTATTGGGGCGACCTCTATCTTGTTCGAGGACGTGGACAATGTCCTGTATACTACCATCCACTTTGCCACATTATTTCTCAATTCTTCTGGAGGATTCTGCTTTAGACTGGCTCCTTCCTTTTCCAGAAATCTGCTTCCTTCCTTCCATTTCCTTGGCTCAATTTTTATTTCTCGTATTTCGAGGGTATTGGCATTTATACCTTGGGTTGTTGAAGATGCGTAACTTTGTCCACGCTCCATCTCTCCTCCTTTCTCCACTTCTCCCATAAATGGAGAATAAACAAATTCATATAACATGCAAAAATAGCGACAGAAAATTCGACAATATTAACAATTTAACAAATCATGGTACACCCACACGGGGAGACCTTCAACAAATATATAATAACAATGTGCAACAATTTGAACTCACATTAAAGAAACCACTACCAACACCAAAAAAGCACATGGAACTCTTTCCAGATTGTTCTGTGTATGCTCATTTATACTAACTAGTATAGTTCACTTAGCCAATCATGGGGGTGTACAGATTCCCCAAATTAATTTTATGGTTTGTTATTGTTTATATTCTGAATTACATAATCTTTTATGGGCACCGAAATATTTTAAGTGCTTAGGGCCTCAATGGGTCTTAATCCAGCCCTGTAAACATATATATATATATATATAGAGAGAGAGAGAGAGAACTATGTATAGAGTATTATCAAAAAACAGGAGACTCTGTTAGAGATAGTTTCCACATATGAAATAATACAAATGGATGAGCCACTCAAAGAACCACTGTATGGCTGTTCAACCTTCAAGAAATAGCAATAAAATCTTCCACAAATAAAACCCTACCATCTTTAAAAAACCCCAATAAATTGAATTAATCTGACAGATGAACCAACGCTAGAACATCTTTGACCATAGGTCTACTGAATCAGGACTGTCCTGGGGCTATACAATAACAGTAATACAAATCATTTATATTTGTGAGTGAGAAAGCAATGTTCAATTTGTAAGGCATTAAGAATAAAACAACAGTAATAAACAAGGAGATGGTTTTTGTCATTGTTGTTATTGTCAAGTTTTTCTGATATGAAAATAGTAGCTTTGTTAGAGGTTTTGTAGTCAACAAACAATGTTCTAAGATATGTCTATTTGAACATGTGAAAGTTGTAAAATATTTTCAGATTAGTCTCTGATTTTATATGCTTGTTCTGCTTCAAAGAAGAGTCAACACTTTTCTAGTGGGAGTGAAGTAAGTAGATAAATCCAGAAAATCAACATTTCAACACACAAAAACCTTTATTGCTCATTTGAACAGCTGCATAAGACCTTTCTGGTTTATAAACTCTGTCTTTTCACCTCAACTTAGGCTATTTGAGAATGATCAATCAATCATGTTAGTCATGGCCACTAGAGTAAAAAGTTGAAAAGGAAAAAAAAGCACATTCATATGAATGTGTCAGCGATGTACATATACATTTTGTGTGTGTGTTTATATATATAAACACAATCATTCATATATACATGTACACACACAGAGGAAGAAAATACAAATAACTAGACTGGTGAAAAAAACAGTGTGCCAGGAAGCAATCTGTCTTTACTGAAATTCACATAATCTGTATAGAACAATATTCAAGTTAGATAATACACTATAATACATTGTAGAAAAACTGAAAATAAAAAAAATTTTTAACAAAAATAATCTCACACTGTTTTTGTTTTTATTCATAATTTTTTTTTAACAAAATATATTTAAATAAATTAGTCAGAGGAGGAGAGATACACCCTTTGACCTTTGCTATGTTACACTGGAAAAATTAATATGGTTGATTCTCTGCTTATGCATCTACAAGGAAAACATAAGGGTATTGGTCCAAATGCTTGCAGCAGAGTAAACACATTTAAAGACACCCAAGGACCAGATAGATGGTGGTATGGTATTTAACCAGGTAACATGTTAGGCTTACAACACAAAGGATTTTTGCTCAGAGGTTAAATTTTGATATCAAATGACAGTGAGTACTGACCACCATTACATTGACAACTAAACTTGTTGCTAAGTAGAAATTCTTAAGGTGCTGAATATATGACCAAATAAGTAGATCTGAGGTTAAGGGCTGAAATCAAATTGCTAGAATCTTGTCCCAGTAGATGAGGTGTTACAGAACTAAATTTGTCACTGTTTAGCAACAGGTCAGCCCTGACTGAGCTGATAGATCTATGATGAAAATATTCAAGCCATGAACCACCCAGACAAAGTATCTAGAATATTTTGAAAATAATAGAGTGTTATTTTGAGGGAGATTAGTTGCTATTTCTAAAAGTTGTATAGAAGTTCCTACTTGAGATTTAGTAGGTGGCTATGAAAAGAGTGCATGATGAAGGTCCACTAACCACAGTTTTAAGCACGGTGATCTTGATCAAGTCACATGCCGCAATAAAATTGATAACTAATTTCACTTTATCATAGAGTTGTTGCATTTGGAGGGGTACTTAACTATATATATATTTTTTTAAATGATAGCTCTCAATATTCAAATAACTGTCTATGTTCACTGACCCATCAATTCAACCAAAACTATGGGAAAAACTAATACCTGTAGCGCATATGATCTAATTATAGAAAGAGTCACTCAATGAACAGTGAAAATGAAGAGAAAACAACCTATTAAAACTAACAGCAGCAGACAGACAATGTAGGATATGTGAAGGATAATAAACAGTTGTCAGTTATAAATTCTATTCTTATGCTCTAAGGCAAGATTAAAAGAAAAAAGAAAAACTGGAGGGGAGAGCACTTTATGGAGAAATTTAACAGAAACAGGAATCATGCTGTAATTTCTTTTTCAGAAAGAAAATATTTTAACTTAAGAGTAAAATTATTCTGCAAAGATATAATTTGTTATAACAAGTTACAGCTTCAGGTTACTTCCATTTTAAATCTATCTGCATATGTATCTATCACAGCAGTCGGATTTTTAAAATGTTGGTATATGAAAAATATTTGTGTAATTGAGTTAGGGTTAACATATTTAATGAAAGATATAAAAATTGTTAACTAGATGCACTGAAGAAAAGAAACAAAATTTTAGTCAATGTCTGATATTATTTTCAATCTTTAGGTGCTTTCCAAGTTAGTAATGAAAGAATCCTTAATTAAATGTACAATAACACATATTGGTTGGTGAGTGAAAACAGTATTGTTTAGAAAATAAATAATTCAGAGATGCCACCTGCTTGAGAAAAACAATAGTGATAATATATTTAATACAGGAAACATTATAGTCATGTAGAATGAAACTTGAATGGGCTTGGGCAGTATACATTGAATTTTTAGCAACATAACATGAATATTAGACTGCCTAGGCAAGATTTCAAACATAAAGCTACTGTTAGAGTTTATTTAATCTCCAATCAAGAAAAATCGGTTTATAACCATACCAAAATTGAGTCTTAATTCTCAGAGAGAACTAAATTTTCATGTTATGTTAACATGACAACCATTAAAAATTTATCAATACAGAATGGACATTTAAAAAAAATTAGTGAGCAGAAGTATATTTAGATCTGTTATATGAGTATTGCGATGAACATTCACATAAACTGAGATACAAGTGTAGATAGAATGATAGGAAATTATCATTCCAGATAGGAAATTATTAAATTAGGATTTTAAATTTCATAACCAGAGTAAAATTTTTGCATTTTGCAAACTTTCCTCTTGAGGGACCCTTGGAATACAAACCGACTATCTAAATATGAAAAAATATTGATTGTTCTAAAAAGTTGTAAAATAAAGAAAATATCATATAAAAGAAGTGGATATTTCTTTTCATTATGCGAGAACAAGACCAATTTTAAAAAATTTTGTTTAAAGGAAGAATAGTATAAACATAATATCATTCTGCTTGTTACAATAATTTTCTTTATCATCATGCTTTTATGAGAGTTGAAAATATTAAAGTTTTTCACATTATAAGTTCACAAATATTTTATGTTGTATAAAAAGAAAGAAAAATCTATGAATTTACTTTACCATTACAACTGGTATCATTAACAAATCCTCCTTAAATCCAATGTAAAAATGCTACAATGTAACCTCAAAGTAGAAAAACAAACAAACAAACAAGCTAATTTTATCTAACAGGATGTGTTCACTTTTTTTTTTTGTTTTGGATGTCTGACATACTTTATCCAAGATATTTTCAAGAGAGAAAAATACGAATAACATGTTGTAAAATATGGTAATTATTTCTTTTTAGGAAAACTTTGTCTAGAATGACATTTGAAAATCTCTTGCTAATTTAATATATATGTATTATTATATATTATTATATACTTTTCATTTATATCATAAGTTGTCACTAAGTGCTTCTTCTGTCAAAAAGTGACAAGGTAATCAACATGCAGGGGAGGGTATCATTTCTTTGAAGATAATATAAACCATTATAAGTTACAGAAGATTCTTTTGTAATACCTCACATACTGGGACTACAGCTAGTATCTTTCTTCAATCATTTTTGCTGTTACAGCCTAAAGATCTATAAGTTCTAGTACTTAGTATGCATTAGAATTGAAATAGTTGTTGACATTCTTGAGTTCACAAGTGATTCTGTCTGAGAGAAAGCATATGTCTGGATGCAAACAATTTTATTATGGTAGAGTTATCATAACCATTAAAAACACTATACATTATATTCACTTTTACAAGCAAAGTCATTTGAACATCATACAAAATGCCCAGCGATATTTTTCCCCTGATCTTCCTGTTCTGAATTCAAGTTCTGCCATGTTCAACTTAACTTTTCTCATTCCAGGGCTGATAAAAGTAAATATCAGTCAAGTACTGGAGTCAATTGAATAGACTAGCCACTTCTCACTAAAATTTGTGGCCTTGCATAGATGCTTGAAACTACAACAGCAGCAGCAGAATAATAATCCTTTGTAATATAGACAAAAGGCCTAAGATTCTGGGGGAGGAGGCAAGTCAGTTACCTCGACCCCATTGATCAACTGATATATATATATTTCATTGACCCAGAAAGGATGAAAGGCAAAGTCAACCGTTGCAGAATTTTGAACTCAGAACATAAAGCTGGATGAAATAGAGTGCACACAAAACAGTGAGAATCCAAACAATAATCTGTTTGTTCATGATATGTTCTGGTAGATTCAAACTTGAATATCTGATCACTGTTGTTTTATGCCACCAGAAAATGTATGGCCATAAGAGTAGCTTTGACTGAAAAATACACAAGATTGAAACACCACAGTATCTTGAAGTCTCTTTACACTGGTAAACTAGTGAATCATGTATGTCATGACCACACATCTAAAAAAAGGAGACATTCTTTAGCCGTGTAAAACAAAAGTAATCAGATTTTCATATTTTAATCTGTCAGATTGTATTGAGAATGAATAGATATTTTATTGCTTGTATTTTCACTGTATCAATAGCAAATAGTTTGCTGATTCTTATAAACAATAGTTTGTGAGTTTCATAGGCCCATCCCCAACAGAGTAGCTTCAACTGAGGAGATATACATTGAGGTTGAAACACTGTGGTGTCTCAAAGCACTCTTGCACCGGTGAACTAGTTAATTACATAGCCTAAATGAAGGAGGTGTTGTCTGATAGTGAAAAACAACAGCATTTAGATCAGGGGTGGGGAAACTTTTTAATCTGGCGAGCAAAAAAGTTCCAAAGAAAAAGGTCTGCAGATCACAAGTTCTGACTCTTGTATCTGAGTAAATCTTGTATATATCTATGTATAATTCGATATACATTAATAAAGATAAGCTTAACACATTAAATTAACACATGGCATCTTCATTAATACTGCCACTGAATTTAGAATGTTTATATTACTTATGAGGTATTCTATATTTTTCAAAATGTACCTATCCTAATGTTGGAGAAATCATAACAATCAAGCATAGACCAAATTTATTTTTGAAAAATTACACTAATACCTAAATAACATTATATGTCAATGACATATTTAAACAAATTTACTCTAGTGATAGTTTTATCAATGCTAATTAACCTTAACTTTAAAATCTGGTTTTGTTTAATGAGAACGATGAAATTGCATTTTTGTTTTTTGCTTTTTTTGTAAGTTTAGGAATATCACATGCCATTGAAGAAACTGCTATTCTTAGTTCATTATTCAGGTTTTCGTTAGTAAGTCTGGTACAAAGATGGTTTTTTTGCATAATTGAATTTTGAAAAAAACTGATCAGATTGATAAGCTGTTGAAAATTGAGATGCGAATGTCAAGGCATTTTTATGTAAAGCAGGTAATCTCTCAGGATTGATGGATTTATAGAAGTCCAATAAAGACAGATTATTTTATTTCAATTCTATTAAGTTATCTGACTGAAAATCAATTGATTCTAGCTGTAAGGAATCCAGAGCCTCCTCAGGACATATCAAAAGGTGTTTTGAAAACACATAGTTCGATTTTATCTTGTATTTTTTCAAATCTACTTTCAAATTTCTTCAAAAGACTTTTCACAGTCATTAGAATATTCCTTTGTTGATTCAGGATTTTGTTGGCTCAATTTCAGAAAATGTGTGAAGCACTTTCTTTTCAATTGTGTGACAAATAAATGAAGCATTGATTCAAAGCTTGTGACATGAGAAAGTAAACTGGTTATTAGCTGATTGGAACCTTGTAGTTTCAAGTTCAAATTATTTAAATGACTTTGAAACTATTTATCTTCCAGTTCTATAATAGGAACACCTTTAATATCCATAAAAAAATTTCACTTCTTCCTTCAGTTCATAAAATAAAATTGCTTAAGCATTTGGGCCTTACTTCACAATGGTACAATCCCCATATTCGGCTTCAAAATCTTTTAAAAACTCTTTAAATTCCTTTTGCTTTTTATCAGATTAACAGCCTTAGTTACAACTTTCATTACATTGTCCATCTTGAGAGATTTTGCATATAAACTTTCCATATGAATAAAGCAGTGACACGCAAAGTTTCCGGATCCAAAAGACACTTCTTAAATTCATTCTTAATCAGAGCGACAATCCCTTTTTCACAACCTACCATAGATGGAATGTCATCTGTAGCAAGACCACTCATTTTTTCATATGGTAATTCAAAATCCTTTAAGGCTGAGTCGACCATTTGAAATAAATCTTCACCTCTAGTTGTTGTTCCATGCATTGATTTCAAGAAATTCTTCCTGAATGTTGAATTTTGCAGTTATTCCACATATAAATATTGCCATCTGAGCATTATTAAACAGATCAGTTGTCTCATCAATAGCTAATGAATACAATGTGAATCCTGCTGAATCAGATTTTAGAGAATTTTGAGTGTCATCAGCAATATTAAAAAAAAAATTAGAAACAGTTCTAGATAAGTTAATATTTCCAAACAAACTAAGTTTTTCTGTATATATATTATCAACGGTGGTAAAAATACATTATTTCATGAATTTCCCCATCGCTATGTGGTTTGAGGCTTTTAGCAATATTTTTGTATACCACATAACGAGCTCGAGAAAAAAAGTTAGTCTTTTGGTCAGATTTTCTTTCAAGGAGGTTATCTTGTCTAAACATTCAGATTCTTTCAAATTTTCATAGGTCTTATTCTTACTCACAAAATGCCTCTCAGTAATATATTTTTTATGAATGGTTACTTGTTTGTTGCAAATAAGATAAATGCACTTGTTACCTATTTCAATAAAAAAATAAAGCTCAGTCAATTTTTTGTCAAAGTACATTCACCAGCACTTCTTTTTCTTTTAGGATTTTTATAACTGTTTGCCATATTGATAAGGGTATTGAAAAATTGATTTAACAAAGTTATAAACTGGTTAAATTTATATTATCACTTTTGGAATTTTTGCTATTACTGCTGCTTGGGAAAAACAAAAGCCAACTGGCTCGTAGTCATAATACAAGCATTCAGTGTTGTAAAAATTGTAAAAATAAAAATCTGCAAAAAATGAAAATGTTTGGTTCTGCAAGGTTGAACTTGATTTTTCTCTCTGCCTTCTCTACACAGGTGTTGAGTGGGTATGGAAGGGCGATAACTGAGAAGCCAGTGGTAGATGAAAGTAACTCCTATTGACCTTTTTGACACCGGCTGATAGCAAAAATGCGACACCCCTTTCAAAAAAGTTATTTTTCACTGCTTTTTCAGAAAAAAAGTTAGTAATATTTTTTTATAATCCTGTTCACAAAGCACCAAATTAATAGTTTCTGTTTTGATGAAGTTTTACCAATTTGCTTTTTATTGGTAATAGATTATTAAATATTTTTTGCTTATCAAGTGACAGAAAGAGGGTGTGTGCTAATTTCTGAAACTTTTTTTGTAAAAATGTGAAAAATGAAATAGGGAAGAAAATTTAAATACTTGGTGTCCTTAGATATGAATAATTTTTACACAGTATCTTCTACAATACTTCAACTTTCATTTCATATAAAAATTATTTCCATACATGCAATATATTTTTTAGTTTTCTCAGCTAAAGTGTAGTTGGGATTCAAGGGGGTGGTACAAACTTAGCAATATGTATTTTATAGTGAAAACAAAATTTCCATTCAAATGACAATTACAGGATGAGTTCTGTTCAACTCTGACTGTTGTAGGTCATAGTGGAAACCTGACCTGTGTCGCAAATCGGCATACAAGTATTGTATAAATTTCATAATTGAAAAATTTACTTTAGTTTGTACACATGAGCATATCACTATGCAGGTGCAATAAAATGGGCTCGTGGGTACAATTGCACCTGTGGCTGGGGGTTTCCCCACCCCTGATTTAGATATTTAAGTTAAAATCTGCCAGAGTATTAAGAATGAATAGATATGTCATTGGATCATATACACATTTACTACAATAGAAAACACACATATATGTATACATGTGTGTGTGTGTGTGTGTGTGTGTGTGTGTGTGTGTGTGTGTGTTAACACACATACAAACTTATAAACATATGAGAGGGAGGGGGAGAGAGAATGACAATCAATAGCCCATTCTTGACATTGTGTTGATATATGACATATTCTTTGTATTACATCCTGTATAGCTGACTTTTAAAAATAAATTCTTTAAACTCCATTTGTCAGGGATTATTTTTGTCCTCGCTAATCTGAGAAGAAACTTTCCAAAATAACGGTGATATAAAAAATTTAAAACAACTCTTTCTCGATCCAGCATCATTCATTTCAGAGCACAGACTGACTAGTATTTCTCTTTGCAATATACTGTGGAAGAAATATCTAGTATGGTATCTAATTCTATCAAGATTTGATAAAACAAATGATGATTTTAGTGAACAAATTATTCCTGAAAGTTTATCACTTGTAGCTGTTGTTTGATAAAGTATTTTGATATCATTAATTAAATTCTTAAGTCAAGCAATCTACACATTGCTTATTTATTAATATCAGTCTATCTAATGAATTGCAAGATAATCAGAAGGATAGCACAATGGTTGAGCAATAAACTAAATTCTATAACATTAAATTCGGTTTTCATTACTTTGAAATAATAAAAAAATAATAATATAAAACATAATTAGTAGTAGACTTAATGAAGGAAAACTAAATCAAAATAATTATTGTAAAAGAATCCACTTATACAGCAAGCAATATGAAACTTCATCGAGTGCCATAACAATGTCAACAACACAACTAACATGGTCAGCAGCAGTGGCAGTACCAATGATGGCAATAACAACAACTGCTACCACAATGGCAACACTGTAGGCAAACATACATACACTGCGGAATACAGGAACTGTACCATATTTTTTTTCAGGTCTTAGGACAGCAGCAGCACAATGGGGTGAGAGGATGGGGCTGAGGGGAAGGCCACACTGCTGCCAAAAACTATGACACACACACACACAAACAAACAAGGACACAAATGCACGTGCACATAAGGATACACATCTTAGAAGAACAGAATGGAGTAAGTGAAGCAAGAATACACACAAAAATGAAAAGTGTTGCTGAAGAGGTCACAGATGTGTGATGAAAGATTTCCAGACAATGGACATGAGTTAAAATAATAAAATAAGGACAGTAATAAACAAGTGAATAAAGAAATATATAGGCGCAGGAGTGGCTGTGTGGATAGGCGCAGGAGTGGCTGTGTGGATAGGCCCAGGAGTGGCTGTATGGATAGGCGCAGGAGTGGCTGTGTGGTAAGTAGCTTGCTTACCAACCACATGGTTCTAGGTTCATTCCCACTGCGTGGCATCTTGGGCAAGTGTCTTCTACTATAGCCTCGGGCCGACCAAAGCCTTGTGAGTGGATTTGGTAGACGGAAACTGAAAGAAGCCCATCGTATATATGTATATATATATATATATGTGTGTGTGTGTGTATGTTTGTCCCCCTAGCATTGCTTGACAACCGATGCTGGTGCATTTATGTCCCTGTCACTTAGCGGTTCGGCAAAAGAGACCGATAGAATAAGTACTGGGCTTACAAAAGTATAAGTCCTGGGGTCGATTTACTTGACTAAAGGCGGTGCCCCAGCATGGCCGCAGTCAAATGACTGAAACAAGTAAAAGAGTAAAGAGAGAGTGCATATATCTATTTGACAAAAAAAAAAATTAAATAAAATAAAATGACCATCCTGAAATACAATAATATCTGTTTCAAAACACGATTTCACATCAGGAATCTTGCAAAACGAATTGATAAATGTAATTGATAATATAATTCTATGTATATTATGCCTAAAGATATGATGGGACAGTCATTTGTAGAATGCTTTTGCCTATAAGTCTGCTTTTTCAGGGATGATCTGAAGCTAAATAAGAGCATGCATATGCATACACACACTTTGTATGTATATATATATATATATATATATATATATATATATATATATATATATATAGTGTGTGTGTGCATGTGTGTGTGAGAGAGAGAGAGATATGTATGGATAGAAGTACAGCTGAGTGGTTAAAAAGTCTAATCATGAGGGTCCAGGATTTGATCCCAATATATGGGATCTTGCACAAGTGTCTTCTGAAATTTAGGTTGATGGAAACTTCAGAAGCCCATAAGATGGACCTTAATTGACAATAATTGAAATTTCCTGAGAATTATGTTAAGGGTACAAGGATATGGAGATAATTTAGTCACACTTAATAATCACCATGCACTTGTAGGTAATTTAGTTGATTGAGAACTAGAATATTCATCATTGAAACCAATGGAAATTCATTTACATTTTACTTTTATCAGAGAGAGAAAGCATTTTTCTTTCATGTTCGCTTAGGTTTTTCTATATTTCCTCTATTTTTCAGACAGATGCTTTATCTACTTTTTGTGATTGTGCATATAAGGTTTCCTGGCCAAATTTTATCAATGGTTTGAAAGTCACCTAATATCATCAAATTACATCAGAACCTCAAATCATGTTAAACAGCCATTATGCACCTTGGGGTTATGCACCACAGGCATATGGTGTAGTGGTTAAGAGCACAGGCTACTAACCCCAAGGTTCCGAGTTCGATTCACGGCAGCGACCTGATTAATAATAGTAATAATAATAAGAATAATAATAATATAACCATTATGCAGTTGCATACTTCAGAAGATAGTACTTGAATTGATGTACATATCAACCTATGTATATATAAACTCCAAAGAGCAACAAGAAATCTAATAATAAAATAAGAGGGTTAAAAATACAATATTGGCTTTGATTTTATATCACTTGTGCTCTTAAAATATTTTGAAATGGAACTATTTTGAAAACGAAAACAAAAGCTAGCACAATTTTTTTTTTTATTATTATAAATGACTCATGATTAATTTGAATATTAAAAGACAGTTAACATTTCTGAAAAATTTTTATCCTTGTCATTTTGTTCACCAGCAAGAAATATCTTTACCATCAACAAGTCAACTTTGCTATAACTACATCTTCAAAAAATAATTGCAGTCGTTCCTTCATGAAAACAGCAAGCATAAGCCATCATAGGGACTTCTACATAGTCAACTAACTTCCTTATCTGTGGGAAATAGCAGCCTTTATGTTAGTGATTCTCAACCATTCGGGCCTCAGTACCCCTTTCATTAAATGGCCTTTTATAAATACCTCCTCCTTATATTTGACTTCACTTTCTCCACCTTGCCAAAAAGAAAGCAGATTATTTTAATCGAAAAAAAAGCTAATTTTGCACAGTGGTTTATAATCCATATTTTCTCATATTATCCTGTCCAGTATATACCTCTTTGCAGATAATGCTTTGAATAGTGTCTCTGTGTTAAATTCTTATGTAAATTACTAATGAAGGCAAAAACTTATATAATGAAATTATATTGGATCTTATGCATCATCTGTCATTTTTCTACTTATTGTCCTACTCATATTCTAATTTCAACATTTTTTTTCAAAATGTGTTTGAAACTAAAGTAGTGTTCCTGGTTTAAATATTTTAATTCTAAAAAAATCACAACCTCTGTATATACAAAATGTCTCCTTGATATTTGCACTCCTATGTGTGCTCACAATGCTCATAAAGGGGCACGGCCATCCATGTTAAGAACTGCTGTTCTAAATGGTCACTTGCCTAATAAATATAGCAGCCTAATCTCCCTCAAATCACATTCTATTGTCTTAAAAATAAAAGAAGACATGTACATCTCATATAATGTAGCTTTGGAGACACTACTACAGTTTAAACAAAGGTGGGATGACGATGGCTGGAATGCCTTTCATCATAGGTTTATTAAATCACAGTAACCCTGAGACTACACAAGACCCACCTCTTCTAAAACTCCTGTAAAACTCCATCCTTCTCTAAGATAACCATGGCAGCTACTGTTATATTTCCAAATAGAGTTTGATTGTGTGGTCATTAGAAACAATAAAGAAAACAAATGAGGAAATAAACCAGTTTTTAATATATTTTAAGCAACATTACAACTGATAGTCTTAAGATGTAAGAAATACAACACACAAAATCAAGAGGTATGTTGGTACCATAAGATCTTTATTTTGACTAGTACAGAATAGGAGAGAAAGTTGTTTGCAATAAGATGACATGAGTTTGAAAAGAAGAAACATAAATTACATTCTTTAAAGCAAAGAAGGTAAACCAGTGAAACTGGAAAGAAATGAATCATAGACTTGAGCTATGAAGATAATTACTTCATACATCTTGTTTGTAATCAAATTAAAAATTATCCATTATGGAAATAGCCACTCTGTGCAGGTTCTGGAAATATTGCCCACAATAGACTAGTGTCTTGACCAATAGAGATTTATTTATTCATTTGCTCCATACCATAAAACTAGACTTGAGGAATGGTTTTCAAAGACATTCCATAACTTGGGAAAATAAGAAACATCTATTTGTTTAAATTAAAATTTGTATCAAGTTAATTATTTTTGAGTTTTTGTGTTTACTACTAGCCTAGAAACTCAATATTTTAATATAGTTTTGACACATTGAGACTATGTCAACACTAGGAAAGATTTCTTTCAAATATCATAAGCTACATAAGAACTAAGAACTAGATAACATTCACCAATACTTCAATAATATATAATACATTATGATCCACAATATATACATCAAACCAAATCATACTTTATCACAAACAAATAATTATTGCTCAACCCATGCCAGCATGGACAACGGATGTTAAATGATGATGATGATGAAGTAACAAAATGTGAAACCAAGCTCTCTTCCTCATAAAAGATGCTGAACACACACACCACTACATCTGTAGATCATAGATCTAGAGGGACAAAAATACTTGAATTAAAAGACTACTTAGACAGGAAGTGTATCAGCTACTGTCATACAGCAATCAAATTCATGTGGCCTTTGCAAAAGTAGGTCTTGCCAATGATAAACTTATTGCATCAACTATTGTCATATGGTAGCTTAACAACCTCACCTCCTTCAAGAAGATCAAGTTACAGTCACATTATATATGAAAGAAACAATCCTACACTTCCCTAACCATGAACAATATGTAACCAAAATCCTTAAACTTTCTACAAATGTTAGTCTTCACAATTTCTAACAAGCTTTCACTGTCAAAACTGCATCACAAGAGACACTCTATGTCAGCCCAGAACAGTTACTGATCTTTCTATAAAGTATGAGTACAAATTATTCTACACAGTACTGATTACAAATCAACACATACATACATATTCTAAACTGCATCCATCCAGAAAATGACCATCCAGTTGATTGTCAAAGATTCACTCACTTCA
>NC_142931.1:57358295-57455795 GCF_046866305.1 Octopus bimaculoides | reverse complement strand
TCCTTTCTGCTAAAAGTTGAAAGGTGAGAGAGAGGGACTGGCTCTGCACAAGCCAAGACCTTTATAATAAACTGTTGCTACCTTGTGGAGCATTTTAAAAAAAAGCTGAGGGAATAAACTCCTACAGATCATCTGGAAGGAATGACTCTTATACTTAACCAATATCTGACATTCCCTGTGGCTCTATGGCTACTGCAAATATATTGACTTTCTTTTGTAGAGTATCCATAAGTAGAAAGGTGGTTAGTGTACTTGGGTTGGATACGTGATACTGGAAGCAGCCCAGGCACAGCAGTGGTGGTGAAGTCACTGTTGCTGCAATACTATCATTCAATAATTTTTCAACCATAGGAACCAAAGCAAAATAAAAATTAAAGTTAATTAAATTAGTACATTTTTTAGTATCTCTTTTTTTGGTTGCAATTCAGAATTAAGTTGTACTTGTGAGAAAGGATTAGCATAAATTCTAAAGGAGTCTAGAGTTAACCGGATGTACAATATAAGTTATCATCATCATCGATTTAACATCTATTTTTGCATGCTTGCATGGGTAGAACAAAATTTATTGAGGCAGGTTTTCAATGGCCAGATACTCTTACTGTTATCAATTCACATCTGTTTTCAAGCAGAGTAATATTCCCCTTTATACTTCAAATATCAACAGCTCTATGGTAAAACATGTTTTCAAAGACTACAAATGAGTGACACCACTCGTATGACAATGATGTTTGCTTGCAATATTAAGACAAAGAAACACAAATACACATACACATTTACATACACACATATAAATACATACATATATATACATGATGGCTTCTCTCAGTTTCTACCTATCAAATTCACTCACAAAGCTTCAATCAGCTGAATGACATCTAGAAAGTACCATATGTAATCTTGTCAGACAGTATATATTTCGACCAACACCATTTGAAACTAATGGGTGTTGTGGACCATCTACTTAAGAATTAGGTTTGAAATTGTTGGAAACACTGAGTAAGCCTTCACAATCCTCATGGCTACTTCGTACAATTCTGAAAAGTGTTCATGTGCATCAGCAAAAAAATAATACAAGTGATTCAAACATATATAGTCTAATTTTTCAGGGATTTCAAACTGGATCCTTCATCAGACAGAAGAGAATTGGCTGTAAGTGATAGAAAGAAAAAAGAGGAGGGAAGGGAGAAGGATAAGGTGACAACTGATAGTGGAGGAAGGAGTGGTCAGATAGAGGAAAAAATAAAAGGAACACTAGCAGATTTGAAGAATGTTAAGAGGAAGGAGTTAATGACAAAGAAATACTGTAAAGACACAAAAACACATGCACATCTGCACATGTAAGTCTGCTAGTGTTCCTGTTATTTTCTCTAACTGCTGCCTCCTCCCGGCATTAAGACTTGTTACCTCATACTCCTTCTTTCCATCTCTACCTCCTCCTCTACTAATATAAATCCCTTCAACAACAGCAGACATTCCTTTCTCTCCAACAAAGGATTCTGCCCAAAATCTTAGATTTCTTTTTTCCTAATGACATGAAAATGATTTCACTGTTTAGATTATTTGTAATATTAATAAATATATAGTGCCATGTCAATAATCATTTAGTCTTTGTGAAATTCAGCTGACAAGGGCTTTATTAGACTTAGTATATGGAAGAGATCTTAGAACATGCTCATCGCAGATGACATCAAATAGCGGTAGCTGTTGATAAGACAATGATTAGAATAATTTTATTCATGGAAATATATAGATGTAAAATTGAAGATAATTCCAGCTGATAAGGTCATTTTGTTTCCTTTGTATGACACAATAGATGTGAGAATGCCAGTAATCCAAAATACTGTATTTGTTGGACTTCTGAACACACAACTTCTTGCCCCAGCCTACTTAGATGACAATAAATATTTAACTCCGACTTTGCAGATGAGTTGTCAGAGCAACTAACTGTAAAAATAATTGTTCTGAGAGAGAGAGACAGAGACAGACAGACAGACAGAGAGTATGTGTGTGTGTATGTGTGTGTGCATACATGTGTGCGTGTGTGTGTAAAAAGCCACCCATGATAGTATTTACAATTGAATGTAAAATAGCAGTAAATGACTAAAATAAACAAAAAATATCATGGTTTTTGAACAAATGCTTCATCTGTTATGCAATATATTCATATAGTATGACCTTATCATATGGCCGTTATATATATATTCAGATGTATTTTCTAGTACTAACAGAGTAATTTTAGATTTGCAATTTTATTAATATTATCTGAATAAAATATTAATAATTATGTTTATGTGTTTCTTTTAAAAGATTCTTGATGTGGAATGGTATGTTGAAACAGATATTGTTATACTTGGGGATCGTCATATTTTGCCAATTAAACACATGCACAATATACTTGGTCTTCACTTCAGCTTTATTATTATTATTTAGTTTCATTGTCAAAGCTCTTTCACAACATATTCTTCAATGACTCTTTATCCCACATGTCTCTTCTTCTGTTTATTCCATTTTTGCCTTTCTGTGTGCAGATAAGAATACATACCACAGAAAGACATAATGGAATAAACAAAACAAGAGGAGACACATGGGATAAAGAGTCAATGAAGAGGTCACAAGATGTATGACAGAAAAACTTTAATAAAGAAACTAAAATAATAATAATAAAGCTGAAGTGAAGACAAAATATATAATGCATGCATTTAATTGGCAAAATATGACCATACCCAAGCATAACAATATAATATTTACTCTTTTATCTTAATTTTATTTGTTTCAGTCATTTGACTGTGGCCATACTGGAGCACCGCCTTTAGTCGAGCAAATCGACCCCGGGACTTATTCTTTGTAAGCCTAGTACTTATTCTATTGGTATCTTTTGCTGAACCGCTAAGTGACGGGGACATACACACACCAGCATCGGTTGTCAAGCAATGCTAGGGGGACAAACACAGACACACAAACACACACACACACACATATATATATATATATATATATATATACACACATATATATGACGGGCTTCTTTCAGTTTCCGTCTACCAAATCCACTCACAAGGCTTTGGTCAGCCCGAGGCTATAGTAGAAGACACTTGCCCAAGGTGCCACGCAGTGGGACTGAACCCGGAACCATGTGGTTGGTAAGCAAGCTACTTACTACACAGCCACTCCTCAGCAAAAGTAATGTATTTATCATAGCAATATTCCAAATATTCAACCATCTAGTCATTACCAAATTGGCTAACCACAAGTACATTTGAAATTATTTGACATGGTGTGGTGTCAGTGCTAAATACCTGTTTTCTTGCGTTCTCTCTGTATGCCTTAATATACATGTGCATGTGCTAATATACATGTGCATGTGCTAATATACATGTGCATGTGCTAATATACATGTGCATGTGCAAATATACATGCGCATGTGTTAATTCTTAAATAATTTGATAGAGAGACAGCTTTGTGGAATATACTCTATGGTGGAAGACAATACCATTGCCTTGAAGAGTATTTATTATTTTGTCTTTTCTAGACAAAAGCATTTGTGCAGGTGTATAAAGATGCTGGAATATTTAAAGAATTGTTCCTCTGAGGATAACTAGCAAATGTTTACATAAGAAAAGGTAAGCAGACAGCACATTAAGGTGGACAACAATATTTAACAGACAACAATTTCTTCTAACGGAAAACAGTTACATGAACATTTATACTTCTTTCATGCATAAAAGTATACAAATGTTTGCACATGGTATCACACACATATAAACATAAAGTAATTCAAGAAATATGAATTAACTATTCACATGAGTATATAAGAATTACTTTGCTGTTAGAGAGGATAATTACAGTCACACTACACTGTCATTTATGTTCTTGTATATTGTAATAATTTGCAATACACATGTTAACTATAAAACTGAAGGCATACCTCTTTGGATTATATCATTTTACAAAGCATTGTGGAGGGGAAATGGGTTGAATTTATAAAAAGCATTAAAAGCATTTGCAAATGTGTTATGAGTTCAGATCCACTGCAAGTATTTAGTAGTGATTCTGGACAAAATTTGGTACATCTAGCCATCACAAATGGAAATTGGATTCTTTGGAAACACATACACTAAGTCTATTGAATAATTCCTATGAAAATATTATAGATTCCTGTATTCAGAATCACTTCAATTAAATAGTATAAAAGCACACAGGACATCACCTAAATAATATCTGCAAAATCTCATTGTGGTGCAGTTGGTAATACAGTCGCTCAACCAAATACAAGATATTATTTCAAATACAAGGTAAAAAAAGTGTCTTGGTTTCGATCCTTCTTGTTCAACATAACTCAAAATAAGTGAAATAGTTGACCACTAATTGCACATACCTATCTAATAGCACCACAAGCTTCTATGTGATTACTTAACCGCCTGAAACAGCCAACAAATCTCCTTTAAACCACACTTGTCATATATAAGGGCAGGACACATTAGATAATGTAGTCTTCTACGTACCCATAAAAAGATGACATAGTCATACCAGGAATGCCATTGACCATAAGACCGTTCAACCAGACTAAGCAACAACAACAACTAATAGCATCTGGTAGATTATATTTTCTATTACTGGAAACTAGCAATAACATGAAATCAAAATTAGATTTTTCATACTTAACCAAGTATTTTCACAAAAGAAAGTTCTTTGACATATTTATTAGCTATTTGCAGTAAATCTGATACATTTAAAATTACATATTAAAAAGTTTAATTGACAATGTTAACAACTTAGAACAGGATGACACTCAGTTGGATTTCTGCTGTTGTTAGCCAAACCTATGATAAAAAGTCAATAGTGTGTGATTTCAGGTAGATTTGGTTGTTATTTCAAACAAGTCAAGTGACAAAGTAGAGATTCCTTCATTGGTTCAAAAAATTTCTGTTATAAACTGTGTTATAAACTTTTGTATCATAAGTTCGTTTTTTGGTGCTAGGACAATTTGTCTCCAGTTATTTCATCGTTGGTTAATTTGTCCCTGGTCAATTCATCATTTAGCAATTCATCCAAAGGTCAACTTGTCGCTGGCTAATTCATCCCAAAATACTCTTAAATGTGATTTTCAAGGGTAAGTTTAGAACAATCACTTTAGATTTAAAATTGTTGTTAGACAGTTTTAGATATTTTTCTTTCCTTTCTTTAACCCCTTTTCTCTCTCTCTCTCTCTCTCTCAAGTATCTGCGCTGAACAGTTTACGAACCAAACACCTTTTTTTTTTAATCTGCCTAACAAGTTAAGATATAAATATATTGCATAGAAAAGTAACTAAAAATTCCTAGCTTACATTATTAACCAAAATCTAATCCAAGTTTAAAGCAGAATTTATCTCAAAACCTACTGAGCAAGTAATCATCTACAAAGACATTCTACAGAAGAATTACAGACAAATATCATGGTACTGATTTGCTCTTCATCAACATCAATGTAGACTGACTATTATTATTTGTAGCAAGCTTCATTATTCCTGCCAAAACTCTCATAATTTCCAAATAATGAGTCTGTTTAGCTTATTAGCATGAAATATTTGGAAAGAAATTATAAATCTTGTCAATATTTTTATTAGTACAAAACATAACCAACTGGATCTGTTTTTGTAGCCACTATGCTGATTGAGCTTCTATAAATGCCTGTGAGATATCATTTAATGCATCAAATATGAACCAATGGCTAGAATCACAGGTTTTTCAAAATTAACTTATAACAGCATGTAAATCTTATAAATTCTTTAGAGTAAAAATAGTAGATGATGCTCTGACTAGAATTTCCTAACCATAAAACATCAACCAACTGATCTAATCTGATAAGTCATCCTATTTATAAGCAGCGTTTAGATTTAAATTAGCCTTAACATTCTTGTGGTTGTTTCATTGTTTTATCTGTTCTTTGTCTGACCGAAAAAAAGAAATATATAAAAAGACAGGGAGGTTATGTTGTATTGCACTATTATTGCACAGGGGGGGAAAAATCAATATTTAAAAACCATGAAGGACATTAACATAAAGCTAACTTCAAAAATTGTCAAAGAATAATTATAATCATCCACATCATCACCATCATTATGATACAATTATGTACTACTATGATGTATTCTCAGTAAATGACCCAGTTTTCAATACTTAGATTAAACAGCTTCAAGTATCATGTTCATGACTTTTTGAAAAGCATGACTGACTCAACCTCCACTTTTTCATAGCTTTAAGGTTTCTTGTCTACTTAAGAAATCAAAATATTTTCTTAATAATTGTTAGAAATGTATAAGGTGAGACAATAACAGAATCATTGGAGTGTTGGAGAAATGTCTTTTGATATTTGTTCTGCCTCTTTGCATTCTAAGTTCAAATCCTACTTTTATTCTTCTGGTTCAATAAAATAAAATATTAGTCAAATATAGAGGTTAACATGAGCAACTGTTCCCATCCTCAAATTACTAGCTTTATACCTCTATTAGAAATTGTGTTTTGTGATTCTTTAGTTTCTATTGTGTAACTTAGAAGGTTAGTCCTGGGCAAGACATTAAACTGCATCCATAAGTGAGGATCCAGTTCAGAATTTCAAGGAGCATGAAATCACTTATCCCTTAGTTACTATTCCTTCAGATATGTTCTGGACCTGAAATGTAAATACCTATCAATGGCCTCAGTCAGAAGATGGTCTTGTGGTTAAGACTTCAGAACTTTGAGGCAAGCGGACCCCTAGATATGTGTCACACAGACCCACCAATAAGTGAACATGCTCTGATGTCACATGAACCAGTCCCTCTACCAATGGGTTAAATAGTCTTGACTTCAAGGATAAGCTCAGAAGAGCAGAAGATTAGCAGGTAAAACAGTAAACAAACTAGCAGAAGGAAATGAAGAAACCACTACTATCTTTCCTGACAAAAACCATTAATTTTAAAACTCATGGCATGGAAATCCATGATCACCAACACCTGTAATAACAGATGAAAAGAGAGAACCAGAAAGTAGTGAACATTCACAAATAGGCTGAGGTAAAGCCACAGAATAACATTAACTAGTCTGCATCAATAGGGATATTGTTGTGAATCCCTACATGTCCAGCATGTCAGATAATGCCAAAAGACACAGATCATCTTATGTTGCATTACCCAGCCACATCAACCTGGGGGTTATGCTTCAGTCTATGAAGAGTGGATCTCCAATGTAAATTTGAAAGTATGAAAAAGACCATATGAAACAACATTGTGCCTCTTGAAGATAAAGTTCACCTATATTATTAATGCCCTTGAGAAAGATTTGGATGTCACCTTTCATTCCAACTACCTTTTAAACTAAGGGGAATTTATATCTATGTAAAAAATATAAATCATCACCATCATTAATTTCTTTACAGGATACTAGTGTGTCTTTCCATATCAAATGTAATGTTCTGTCAGGTATAAAGCAATCAATCATTTTTATTCTGTTGAAGAAAACTAAATGTAATGAAGTTTTGTTAACGTTAGATGCCATCAATCACCCAAAATATTTTCCCGCATTTAACATGTTCATTACTTACATACTGTTGTAACTATTCAGTAGTACCAGTATAACCAACTCAAACTCAGATGGAAATATTGAAATAAATCCATGAGAATAACCCACAAGATTAACATCCTCAGTTAGCCATGCATCATTATGGTTGGTAACCACACTGTAAGTCAGCCTATAAGTGGTAGCTTCATTTGCTAGAATTAAAATTAAACCAATTTAAACAAGAAAGGGCATATTGAATAATGTAGTGCTAGAAATGCCTTAAAATGTAATGATGGTCATGGTTAGAATGCTTCTGAATGCATGTCAGTTTAAGCACAAAAGGTGAACTCCTAGTGGATTAGCAGAATCATTACAGCAGTGAAAAAAATTCCTCGCAAGTCCCTTTTAAACTCTAAGCTTAAATCCCACCAAAGCCAACTTTGCCTTTCATTTTATTGGAGTCACTAAAACAAAATATCAGCCAAGTGATTTAAAGATTGTACTCTCCCCAAATGACCATGTACCACACATTTATATCCTCTGGATGGTGTGGAGTAAGAGAGAGAAATGTAGTAGCTTTGTTAAATCCCTCAATTCAATAAGAGCAAAAACAACTTGCTTTAAATCTGTAGTTAACTGAGCTGAAGTAATTTTCCTCTTCAAAGCATATCAAAATATTATGTCAGCAGTTGAAGTAGAGTGATTCCACCGCACCTTTTTTTTCTTCCCTTTGCATGAAGTCACTCATCTACCTGCCTGCCAGGTAACAGTGATATGAATAGAGACTAAAATAACCCAAACATACAGCTCGCTTAATAGAAGAAATAGTCAAGGATGAAGGAAGATGAACAAAAACAAAAGCTATCAACAGTTTTTCCTGCTACCTTCTATTTTTGATATCTATATTTGCATCTATTTTAATATGTTGATGACTAAATAGCTGTCCTGTTTCCTTACTGGTGAGCTAATTATATCCCAGATCTACCATTTCTGAACACTTATAGAGATTATCTATCTACAGTTTACTCCAAAAATTAACTGAACATCTGGTTGGGCTTAACAGCTCAACATTTACATCATTTTATATTGTAGACATGCAGTCACACTTTGCTGTACACATCACTAAGATGTTTACATCACTCATTTTCCCATTTTTTTTCTTCTTATAATAAGTGTTATATGTTAGAGAGAGGTAATAGCATTTATGGCAAGAACACTATTGAGAGAACACTATCAGAATAACTGCTGTCTATCTTATTACACATTACTAAAGTTAACTACTATACATAAGTGAAGTATTTCTTTCAATTTATTTTGTGTCCCCTTTTGTGATGATGGCATAGGTTGGGCAAGGCTTGCTGAGGCAGTATTCTATGACTGGATGCCTTTCTTGAAGTCAACTCTTGTTTTCAAGTAAGGTACTTTATTCCACAACTTGACAACAGGACATAAACATTACCACTGTAAAAATACACAAAGGTATGCATGCATATGCACACATACCTGACAGCTTCTATAGGGTTTCAATCTTTCAAATTTCACTCACAAGGCATTACTAGTCCAACACTATACAAGAAGATTCTTACCCAAGATATCATGCAGTGGGATCAAACTCAAAACCACATGGCTGCAAAGCAAGCTTCTTAATTATACAGCCATACTTGCATCTAATCATGCCTGCACCTTTTAATTTTTACAAATTTGAATGAATTTTAATGAACACTTTAAGTTTCTCCATCTCAAAAGAAGTGCACTGCTTGAAACATTAGAATTCATGTCTTATCCCTTCACATAAACTCATTCAAAATTTTGAACTTTATTAAATGACTTTAAAACCAAGGTAGACCATCACTAATTTCTTCAACTTTCATCTTTATTTAAAGTTTTAAAATATTTAATTATTAATTTAGACATTTACAAGTAAATATTTTTAAACATACCCTTAAGCTAATTTTGATATGTACAAATGTAAATTTTAATTTTAGCACTTGCCCCCCCACCCCTTTTTTTTTGAAAGATCACTGCTCTAAAAATATGTGACAAAAAACAAACAGTTTTACACTGCAAGTGTTAATGCAATGCTACATACTCAACAATGAAATATCTTCTGTTGTTTAATGAGTAAAAAAAAAAAGCTCGAAGGATTGAGTGATATATATATCTCTTTTACTCTTTTGCTTGTTTCAGTCATTTGACTGTGGCCATGCTGGAGCACCGCCTTTAGTCGAGTAAATTGACCCCAGGACTTATTCTTTGGATGCCTAGTACTTATTCTATCGGTCTCTTTTTGCCGAACCGCTAAGTTACGGGGACGTAAACACACCACCATCGGTTGTCAAGCGATGTTGGGGGAGGGGGGACAAACACAGACACACACACACACACACACACATACACGCATATATACGACAGGCTTCTTTCAGTTTCCGTCTACCAAATCCACTCACAAGGCTTTGGTTGGCCTGAGGCTATAGTAGAAGACACTTGCCCAAGGTGCCACGCAGTGGGACTGAACCCGTGGGACTGAATATATATATATATATATATATATATATATATGATGTTCAGATCATGTACAGGAAAAAAAAAGGAAACGTTATATAAATATAAAAACATAAATAATCTATCATTTGAAGAATTGGTTTCATATAAATCTCTAGAATCAGAGAATAATAGATGTTACATAAGTTCAACCATAACGGTGTAGTTATAAAATTTATTTCACATTTACATTTGATTTGCTTTGTAGATTCAATGTCAGAATTGAAGGAATATGAAAGCTCAAAGAGTGTGATACAAGTAGGTAAAGTTGACAAACTATATTTAGTATCAGAGTAAACAGCTTGTCTAAATTATAGTACATTCATAAAAAAGTGATAACTCCATATTCAGCAATATCACTTGTCTGAAAGATAAATCTTTCCCAGTTTGGACACTATTACAAGTAATATTCTCTATAGATCTGAAACCAATTCTTAACATAGCCAAGTTATCAGGATCAGCAAATCTCTCTCTATATAACCTAAACAATAAAAGAAATCAATCAAGTAACTTCTGTGACCAATCACTTTATAGTTGGATGGTCTTCCTAATAGCACAAACTATTCAATGTTTAATTGACAGGGGAGGGATACCTTTTTCTCCCTTCTTTCAGTTAACTTAATTAAACTCCCAATAAAGTGTGTAGCGTGCTTTACTTATGAGCTCACATAATTTACAGGCATTCAGCACCATAATCAATCAGCCATCACATCTACATTGATGAAGAAATTTCATTACAATGATGGCAGAGTCTCAGGGAAATCTCAATCTACCCATGACTTCTATTCATTTTCCTGAATTTGTTAAAAGCACTTCACTTTGAAATATTGACCAACACAACTTGCTTCAATGTTTTTGCTTTTTAATCTCAACCTAATTCATAATTCAACAAACTACACAGAAAAATGTATGATGACAGTTTTAAGCCAGCTACTAAACTATTTGGTTCAATGATCACAGAAAGAAGAGAGGAATAAAAACCAAATTTCTCACTCAAAAAGATAACTTTGTAGCAGTAAATAAAAAAAAAACAGTCCACAGGAAATATCAATAAAATGAAGTAGGAGAAATACATCCCTTTATAGCAACAACTAAAATAAGACCATCACTCATTCATCACAAGTGTTATATATGATAACATTAATATTCCTATCAGATACATGTTTTAATTACTTTTCTTGCTGATCGAAGAGTTTTAGGTAGTTCTAGCAAACATTTCATCTACAAATAAGTAGCAATCATGAAGCCATTAACTAAATATTGAGAAGAATAAAAGAAGTGAGTGTGATTACCAGAAGACAATTTAGTGACCAAGTGATAGAACAATGGTCTAGATAACTAAGAGGCATTTTGAATCCTAGAGTTCACATCATATTTCAGCTAGTTTAGTCTTTTATAGATGGAGGACTGATAAAATAAGTTTTATATATATATATCAGAAAAAGATACACACATAAAACATTTTTTTGTATTTCAGAAAATGGTACTCTCTCTCTCTCTCACACACACACACTATCTATCTGTGGTAGGTGTGTGTGTGTGTTTTTGGAGTGAGTTCTGATTTTTCTTGCATTTATTGGTTTCTAAAGAATGGCTTCTTGATGGTGTCATTTGCTTGCAGTCCATCTAAGCCCAGTCTTCTTGAGAAGTTACATAATCTCTGTAAACAAAAGCACGCAGTCAACTAGTGTTGTTTATTTTCAATTCTCCATATAAAGCATGTCTGAAGTATTTGTTGTTTGATAGACTAGGAGATTATTAACTTGCAGAGAAACAAGTGGGGTTGGTGACAGGCATAGTACTCAGCCACCAACACCACTAAAAAATACTAAACAAAACAAAATATGATGGCTTCTTCAGTTTCTGTCTAGCAAATTCCACTCACATGACATAAGTCAACTAAGGCTACAATAGAAGACACTTGCCCAAGGTAGCAGATTGTGGGATCAAACTTGCAATCCTATGATTACAAAATAAACTTTTTAACCATATAGCTATCACTACAGCATGTGGAGTGGTGTTATCCAACAACAACTAATATATTCATCATTCAGGTCAAATTCAATCAAAATTTCAAACTTTACTATATAGAATAATGGCAATTTGTCCGAGTCATCAGAGTGTTGGATAGAATGCCTTGTGGAATCCCACCATGGTCAACTGGCCATGCAGGACAGGCAGACCTATAAGTAAGTTTACTACAGCATCATATTAAAGCTTCACCAACAGTAGATTGACAACAGCTAAATTGAATGGAACACACACTACTCTGTGAATATCCTACCTCATAATGTTTTACAGAACCCAACAATTTTCTAAATTTATTTCAAGGTAGTAACTGTTTAGAATTTAAGTAATCAATTTCAAACTGCGGCAGCATAAACTAAAATAATAATTGTTGTTTAGCAAGTATAACTGTAAATTAATATAGTTATTGCTGTTAGCTCTCACTGAGTAAACCTATGATTAACAGCATTCCAACCATGATCACCATACTTATATTTCAGATATCATGTATTTAATACAGGTAGTTCTTCACAAGAAAATGTGTACCTAATTATTGTTCATTAAACAAAAACTCATAAACTGATTACCAAAATTTCAAAAGAAAAGTCAAAAGTAGTCTAAGATACCTTGATAATATTCACTGACTCAGAACAGAATGACACACTTGAGTAAGGGAGGCTGGAGGTTGATGATTCTTGCCAACATTATTTAGCCTTTGATTCAGCTGACAAGTG
This sequence comes from Octopus bimaculoides, assembly GCF_046866305.1. Taxonomy (NCBI): domain Eukaryota; kingdom Metazoa; phylum Mollusca; class Cephalopoda; order Octopoda; family Octopodidae; genus Octopus; species Octopus bimaculoides. The sequence continues at coordinate 57,442,996 of NC_142931.1, read as the reverse complement.
TATTCACATGAACATTGTTTTGGGCAGCACAATTGAGTTATAAACAATTGAATAGTAGAAAATATATTCTTTAATTTTGCTACAGAAAATTCTCAAAGTAGCACAACTCATAAATCAAATTTGTGCAAAGTTAGAACTGCCTGTACTACATTATTCAATATAGCCTTAAACAGAATTTTTGGGGGAGATATGTATGATCTAACAGGAATTTGGTTACTATTTGTAGCAAGTCAAGTAACCATACAGAAGTTACTTTGTTTGTTTCAAGATGATTCTTGGAAGCAAGTAAGAATACAACCTCCAAGGTTATAGCTACAGGAGTTCAAGTTAAGTCAAAGTCTATAAGTGAAGAATGATAATGAATTAGCAGCAGACACATATGAGTTTCAAGAAATATTGCATCGTATAAATAAAAGAGACCTTTAGGGTTTGCAAACAGTTCAGGTTACATTAACTTTCTATAAATTTCCCAGAGTAATACCTATAGAAGAGCATATTTATTAGAATAAAAAAAAAGGTGATGTACAAGAAAATATATACAAGTGTATGTGCACATATATATATATTACATTACAGATATACATACATGCTGGAAGGAAAAAGAAAAACAATATGTCTATGTAGACAGATTTATTAGTAAAAATATTGTGGCCATCTATGAAAATCTCTAGAGGATGCAGTTCTTTTGTAGCCAGTTAACAGCTTAACACCATATATTCCTTGGGGATGGTTTGTGTAAGCCAGCAATAAATAGATGTTCATTGATTTCCACCAAGGTTTCTTTTTTTTTTTTTTTTCATAGTAATAACCTCACATTTACCCTCCACAAGTGACAATTAGATCCTTTATATAATATTCTGCATTCCTGTTGAATTCAGAAACATCAAAAGGTCATATTCTTTGATTTCCTGCCTTATTTTTGAGCAGACATTTTACTTATATATTTTTAAATCTTATAGAAAACATTTCTGCTTTATTATATCAGTTATAGCCAATTTATTTACTGTACCCCATCTCAGAACATAATGATTGCATTTTTTTTTTTTTTAGTGATTATTCCTGATTATCACTGACTGCTTACAAACTGTCATACTCAGATTAGTCTAGGTTATCCAGTATATCTTCTAACTTTTAAAATGTTAGGCTGAAGTTTAAGGGATATTTGGAGGCTAGGATGTGTCTGGTGTCTTGGGCTTATAGACAAGAAAGAATGAAACGATGCAATGTTTATGCCTTTGCAAGAGTATTCTCAACATAAGACAAAAATAATGACTGCAAAAAGCAACTGAGACATATAATCTTTTACTTTACAGTGCTTATCATTGTAAACAATGAAACATCAATTTGAATTCTTGTTTTTTATTGTTACCGAAAATATAGACAGGTTAGAGTAGTTTTGGGCAAAATGTAGCACATAGAACTTTCTGAATAACACATATCAAAAAAATTACCTTGAATTTTTTTAGTAGTATGATCAGCTGATGAAGAGCCATTTCTCATACAGCTCACTTCTCAAAAAGGTTGACCATGTTTGGGTTAAGGTATAAATTTATTATCTTAACAATTGTTTATTGAACAGATCATAAAGCACTATATTTTAATCAATTTATTTTTATCATCTAGGATGCATAATAGGAATACAAATCAACCAAGTACCTCTCTGGTACTTTATATTATTAATCCCAGATGGATGAAAAGGCAGAGCTGACCTCAGAAAGATATGAACTTTGAATGTTATTAGAATGAAAAGTGCCCTAATTAACTATCACTAGATTTTGTCCAATACCTTAACAAATCTCCAATTCAATTTATTCTTTGAAGGCAAATAACATAGGAATTGACCAGCCATTTGAGGACTAATGTAAGCATAGCAGAACATTTAATGATGAATCTTGACTACAAGAGAGTTAAATGTATTATTCTCTTCATATAAAATTATTCCAACTATGCTAATATTAAATGCTTACATATAGTACAGATATCGCTTTGATATAACACAAACAATTAATATGCAATTAGTTTTCAGCTAAATTACACTAATCGTCTATGTGTGAAATTCTCTGCCAGATTTTATTTTATTTTTTTATAGCTGCAAAGGTATGTAAAGCTATTGATTAGTATGAGCAAAATTCTGATAGATACAGATATCTGGATATTCAAAATAAATAGATGATATCAAAATTAATCTACTTAAAAATATATGGGATGGTCATGGCTAGAATGCCTTTCAACATAGGTCTATTTGCTTGATCAGGGCTTATATATGAAAAAATATGAGGATCTTCCAGAGCTATTGATATCATTTGTATTTTTTCAAGCTTTTGAAAATAAGTTAGTATGTAGTGTTGAAAGCTATATGAGGAATACCAATCAAAAATCAGTTATTCTATATTTTTCAAATACCACATCTGCAAATCATATTCAGTTTTTAGTGAAAATGATTCAGTTACTCTTACAGCAAAATTTCCCATCCTTAGAGAAAATAAAACCTAAATGTTCAGGTCACTTTGACTCAATTTAATAGTTTCCAAATGTGTTCAATTAAACCTTTTTAAAAAAAAAAAATTAAGAGCAAGCAGAAAAAAGAATCCCTTATATCATTTGTAATATCAGATATTAAGTTAAGAAATCATTTGTTTGCTCCGAAACCAAATAATTGGCACGGAATATAAATTAAATACAAGGTAAAAGAGCATAAAAGTTTTATATATATATATATATATATATGTATAAAAAACTTTTATGCTCTTTTATACATGCATTTATGTATGTGTGTTGTGTACGTGTGTGTGTGTGTGTGTGTGTGTGTGTGTGTGTGTGTGTGTTGTGTACATGTGTGTATGTGTGCACTCATACACATATATATGTAACTTTAATTATTGAAGTTTAATATCCAATTCAGTGGCAAAAGTTACTTTGATGTATACTTATTTGTTATTTAATAATAATGATGATGATGATTAATCACCCACAGAGAACAATGGATATTGTAGATAGATAACATAAATATAAATCTCTTTGAAATCTATTTGAACAAAATGCTTTTGCATGCTTTTAAATATCAATATATAATTAAATATTTCGCCTCCAAGTCTAGTTGTTTCCCAGCAATAGCCAGGCCCACACTGCACTTTAATCTGTTCCCCACTTTTAACGAATTATTTCATTGGATAATATCTGTCGTGTTAGAGAGGGGGGGGGGTGAGAGATAGATAGATAGATAGATAGATAGATAGATAGATAGATAGATAGATACAGAAGTTATTTCCCTTTTTATCCTATCAAGTGTAGACTACTGACCAATACAAACACTCTTTATAATAATTACTATGCCTTTTCTCTGTTCAACCTTCTATCAACCATTTGCCATTGATTTTTGAAATCCCTAGAGTTTTAACTGCTGCAGTAGTAGGAATGCAACATATCAAGTAGATAATAACCAAGGAATCATAGTGATGGCTGCAACACCAGAATCTAAAATAGAAAGATAATAAATTGACTATTTATTATTATTGAACTTGCTAACTGCTTGTCATTCCTTTATATAATGGCAAAGAAGATACTATCCAGTAAATTCTACAAGCACATTGAGATTGTTTTACGCTTTGTGAACACCATAATAGAGATATTTATTTTTCACAAATCTTAATATTAATGTTCTTTCTCCCCTCTCTCTTTCTGTATGTATGTGTATATATGTATGTAGGTATGAGTATATGCATGCATGCATACACACACACACACACACACACACTTATCTACATACATACACCACACAAAATAAAAGAGAGTATCAGGAAATGTGAGAGAAAGAAAAATAGAGATAAATTGTGTCTCAAATATACCACTACCACCACCACCCCTACAAATATAAGAATTAATGATGATGACAATGATGTTGAGGTTTATGATGATGATAATTCAAGATGTCTGTAGATGTAAGAAATAAATTTTCAAACTAAGCAAAAATGTAAACTATTTCTTATAACCCAAACTGAATTAAAAAAAGGTTTGTATTTATTGAAAATATATAAAGTTTGCTTTGGGTTTTTTTTTTAATATATGAATAGTTTTTCAATATTTTTAGACAAATTTTATTTAAAAATCTAAAATAACAAAAGAAGGCAGTTTTCCTGATATTATTGTATGATCATAAATGAAATCATATTTAAGACCCTCTTAAATCCTAGAAGTATGTCATATTTCCAAGTTAGTTATATTTAATCATTCTTGTTTTAACTTGTTTGTGGAAAGAGAGGATTAAATTAGAAAAACATCAAAATTTTTTTTCTATTTTAACCTAAATTTACTGTAGTAAATTGTACCAAAGAAATTTTGAGGAAAGTCGACAAATCTAGGTGAAAAGTATGGTGACTGTGTAGTAAGAAGTCTGCATGCTAACCACATAATTTTAAGTTCATTCACAAATATGGCACCTTGGGCAAGTGTCTATTATAGCCCTGGACTGATCAAAGCCTTGTGAGTGGATTTAGTAGAAGGAAACTGAAAGAAGCCCATTTTGTGTGTGTGTGTGTGTGTATTATTTAATGTACATAGTTTAAAGATAAGAACAACTAATAGTTTCTTGCTGTGAAGACCTGTGGCTAGGCAGATTTTTATAATGTGTCTCCAAGCAATCTTAGGACTCTAGAGTGCTTGGAGATACAGGGCACTCAAAACTGGCCTTGCCACATGTCTTCACATCAAGAAACTATTAGTTGCTCTTATCTTTAAACTGATTACATTAATTGATATTTATATCTCACGAGTTCTATTTTTGTTGATCTTACCTTGAACCTTTTAGTATTCAGATTACTTTGTCAAATGTAATGCTTCTTTACTCACATTGTTTTGAATTAATCATGCATTATCTTGTAACTTCAAGATTTTGATGATATGATTGTTTATTTTTAGAATGACATTGTAAGGTAGGTGTGAGAGCCCAGATCTGAGTTTGAACATTACACAGGTAGAATGTTTGAGCCTGATATGGCTGATTTAAATGTTAAAGGGTAAACAGAACAGTAAACAACATACATACATAGAGACATACATATGTACATACGTATATGCTTGTCCTTGTGTTTGTCCCCCCCACCCACTACTTGACAACCATTGTTGGTTTGCTTACATTCACATAACTTAGAAGTTCAGCAAAAGCAATCAACATAATAGTACCAGACTTCAAAAAATAAGTACGGGGTCAATTTATTTAACTAAACCTTTCAAGGGAGTGCCACAGCATGGCCACAGTCCAATGACTAAAACAAGTCAAAAAATAAAAAAGCTAAAACATCTACAAGATGCTAAGAGAGAGGGGATATGTAATGCAATGTTTACTATGGGTTGAAATAGTGATGTCATATCAATCTTCACTCTTGCACAGAAATTTATAGAAATTTCATATTGTCATTTCAAAAACTAAAATCATAATTAAAAAAAGGCAATATTAAACTATTTAAAACTATTTTATGATTGCAAATGAAGGCATATTTAAGATACTCTTAAATCTTATAGTGTCTTATTTCCAAGTTAGTTATATTTATTCATCTTTACATTACCTTATTTTTCTAAAACAAAGAATTAAATAACACAACAAAACAAAACAAAAATTAATAAAGATAGGCAATATATCAAAGGAACTTTGAGAAAAATTTAAATATCTGGATAAAATGTTTTATTTCCTAATAAGTAAGTGTATCTGCTGAATGTCAAGAGAGGATATACAACAATGTTTACTGTGGGATCAGACAGAAATATCATGTTGATCTTCATTTTTGGATAGAAATTAATTAGATTTTTTATTGACAAGAAAGTGGTTAAAGCTTTTATTTCCCTAAGCTTGAAAGAGAGAGAAAGAGAAAACATTGTAGTTTAGCCCTAGGTCAGCCCTGATAACAAGACATATAATAAAAGATTTTCCAACAGTAATCATCTTGCTATTTAGTACAAGGACTACATTTTACAATGCATTGATATTCATTAAGATGATAGACTATCTTAGAAAGGATGCATTGATTATTATGAACATTGAATGTTCATAATTGTTTATTATGAACATTTAACATGATGATGAACATTGAAAAAATAAGGTAGTTATGGTTGGAATACCTTTAATCAAGACCTGCACAATCAGGGCTAACCTAGAGCTAAGCAGCAATGACAACAACATTTGGAAGGTAATGCAACACTTCTGGCACTGAGAAAGTTTCTACATTAGTCATTCAACCAGTTAGAAAGAGTACTCAATCCAACCCAAAGGACACAGTGCATAATGTAGTCTTAAATACATAGTTAGAAAAGTAGATGGGCTGGCCATGGCTGGAATGCTTTTAACATAGATCTGTTTCATCACCTTTGATCTGGGGTTAAGCAAACAGCAGCAACAATGCATAACACTTCTTAAACTTCATTTAGACAAATGCTAATAGGATATAAAAGACTGTTGACTTAGTACAAAGGTTGAATGTCTATTATTCTGAGTTCTAGTAATAACTGAGATTGACATAACCTTTCATCTTTCCTTATATCAATGATATTAATATGAGAACAGTATCAGAGTCGAATAAATCAACAAACAACTACAAAACAAAATGAAGATCTTTCTTGTTGACCTCAGTTTCAAATATTTTTTTACACAGAAAATATGCAAACGAGGGGGAAAAAGTTCCATGATGATTTCAAGTGTCTCTTATTTCTACACTTGTTCTGATATCTTCAAATTGTCATTAGAGAAATATAACAATGACTTTATTGAGAAATAAAACAAAAAAAAGTTTTTTAATGTAGCTACAATTCATGCCTCCATCAATGTATTATTTATGTGTAAATTAATGCATAAATTCTTATCTATATAACATCACACACACACACACACATAGACAAGTACTACTACCACTACTGCATTTGAACTATCATGTAACTATTTGACTATGTCCACAGAGAGAAGTATGGACATGTTTTGAGAGATGAAATATGAGAACTAGGTGAATAAATTTTTGCAGTTTACTCATGACTGATAAGTAAACATAGCTTATGTAAATGAAAGGAATAGCTGAACAGAATGAGTTAAATTGACTAAGGAAATGTCAGCCAGTGAATATGAATAGGGACAGGGAGAAAAAGACAACCAATGATATTGCTGCCTCTTCCAAACCTTACTTAACCCACAACATGAAGCTAACTCTAAATAAAGGTCAATGATGATTTCTCACCCCACCACCATCACCACAACTATGGCTTTCATTTTCTCCATTATATCATTATGGGGTGAGGGTGGATTTTAACCAATGAGCTGGCCTCCTATGGTTGTTTGACCTGTTAGAAATAGCAGTCAAATTTCCCTCAAATCACATCCTTCTGTCTTAAAAAGAGAAATAACACACAAGATAATATTGTCTTAGTTACATTACATCTGAATAAAAAGATAGGAAAGTCATGACTGGGACACTTTTGATCATAGGCTTGCTTGTTGAGCAAAACAATAATCTTTTTTTCATAATTATTTTATTTCTAACAAAGTCAAATCCTAAAACCAGTTTTCTTTTTGTTGCTCAACCTCTATATAAACCTATGTTGAAAGGCATTCTAGCCATGACCACCCCATACATTTTTAAGTAGACTATAATACCCAATGTGTCCTTTCCTTTTACTTTAAAGCAGTAGGGTTTGATCTCAGGAATATTTAACAGCTATTTCTAGTAGGTCAAATGTTTACATAGATACTCCATTATCTCATTATTTAGATGGTTTACAGCTGTGTAGTTAAGACATTAGATAACTAACTTAAACATTATAGGTTCCTATCAAGCATTACCTGAAATCTTTAGGCTTAACGCAGTCAACCTAGCTGAGGATGAGTACCAATTCTATGACATACATACATGACTAACATTAAAAGACAACAATGAAATTGTTTATGCTAGAAACAGCAGTAAAATTATATCTTAGATCAACTGCAATATCTGAAAAATGGGAGTATACATTGCTTTGCTGAAAAAAAACAGTAGGTATGTTCATGCTTGAATATCTTTAATTATATATCTGCTTATTCAGGGCTAATTGGGATTCAACAACAGCACTGACTAACATTAAGAATTAAAATGCTGCAATAAACCATACTCGATTTCAAAATTCATAAGAGCTGATGCCAATGATAAGAATCATTAAGTTCACAAAATATATTACTGCTAATGCTAATGTATTACTGCTAATGCAAAATGTATTACTGCTAACAGAACTGATAACTAAAGATATTATTAGTAAATAAAAGATTTGAATGATTCACAGTAACATGGTGGTTTCAAAACATTTAAACTTAGCTTTTTGTACTTCTATTTATATCACATATATGAATGATCTAATTTTACATCTAGAACCCAGAAATTATTTGTTCTTGTAAGACATAGTCAAATGCAAATAGTTGTATCAATGTGCTTCACATATCTTCCAACACTAGTGAGATCAATGCAGTTTATGTTCAGCTTCAACATCTGTTAGTTGATGCCTGGAGAAAGCATATGTGCAAGGAGTGAATTCTCGAAAGTTGACATTATAGGAAGGAAAGACTCAGCATAGTGGTTAGTACACAACATGAATAACAAGACACAGCTGGAGTGGCAAATGGAGGAGAGAGAAGAATGTGAGGTGAGCTTGGTTAGATATAGTATGTAACTAACTAATTCAGAGAAAGAGATCATTGTACCAGCAATAGAGTAAGGAGAGAGAGAAAAACAAACACAAGGGAACAGCACATTGGCTGTTATTTCTACTAGGTTAAACTGTTCCTGCAAAGTTTAAATGATTTTATATTTTATGCATGGATTGCAGTCATATGCTTTCTACTGCACTTGCAGCTATGGACTGAGTATGTAGGAGGAAAGAGATATTTAACCATTCCAAATTAGATTAGTTTAGTTAAGTCTGCTAGCTAGTCACTTATCAACCTGTTTGGATTTGATACAGTTCCACCATATGGTAATAACTATGTGTGTGTGTGTGTGTGTGTGTGTGCGTGTGCGTGTGTGTGTGTGTGTGCGTGTGCGTGTGTGTGTGTGTGTGCATGAGTGTGCACCTAAAGTATTTGTATTCAAGCCAAACTGTTATCAGAATTGTTAGATCATTTTTCAATAAATTATCTAAAAAAAGAAATCTTTAGATTATATATATCATCATCATCATTTCAACATCCATTTTCCATACTTGCATGGGTTAGATAGAACAAATTTAGGCAGATTTTCTACAGTCAGATGTCCTTCCTGTTGCTAATCCTTGCCTGTTTTCCATGAAGGTAATATTTCATCACACCAGTGGCTAGGCACGTTTCCCACAAATACTTGGAAATGAATAACACGTGTATGACAGTGACATTCATGCACAACAACTATATGATGTCATGACAATGCACACATATACAATGGGCTTCTTTCAGTTTCCATCTATCAAATCTGCTCACACAACTTTAGTCAATCTGGGTTTCCATTAGCAGACACTTGCCCAGGGTACAATGCAGATGACTGAACCTGAACCTACATGGTTGGGAAGCAAGCTTTTTAACCACACAGCCATTTTTGTACCTAAGATGTGTATGTGTGTATAGTGAAAAACAACAAGGAAAGACAGTATAATCTTCTTTTTTTTATAGCCATAGTTGTTGTTGCCATCACCATGAACATCATTCATTCAACAGGTCATTCATTCTATACTTACAAATGTTACACAGACTCAACTGAGTATTATGTTTATAAGCAAAACTTATACAACCATTCATATTTGCCTAAATTATTTCACCCTGTTGATGCAGCCAAAAATAATTTTTGTTCTAGTCAGCAAGTCAGAACCACATAGTGATTGGAAATCAATATAATACTGTGTTGTTACTTCAATCATTGAAAAAAAAAGAAAAAGGTGTTCAATAGCATCAAACACATCTTTGAATGTTTTTCCCCAAAATTCTATTATCCAATTATACTGCTTCTGTTGTTTTCCTGTCCATACAACATGTAGACCATCAAAAGGCATGATGATATAATGTTTGATCTAAAATAATGAAATATAGATATAGAAAAATGGAAAGATCTAAAAGATAACTCTTCAATTTATCAAATAAGCTTCATTTTAAAGTCAAATTTCAAAAAAGGTTATAATAAATCAAAATACACTACCTACTCACAGACATTTATATATATATATATAATATATATATATATATATATATATATATATATATATATAAAGAGCGAGAGAGAGAGAGCAACTTGTGCACACACATACATGTACAGTCCTGAAAGGCTTTCTTAAATATAATATGCATATCTTTTTTATGAAAAACCAAATCTTTTGAAGTATTCTTGTTGATAATAAAACGAAAGGCATCATAATGTAGTATAACTTTAATGTATAGAAATATAAAGGAAACGAAAATATTGCAGCATGATAATAGTTGTAGTCCAACAAATATATCCAATCAGAATATCGCTATTATTGGACATCCATCAGCAGAATGCTGATTCAGCAAGGGCTGATACACAGTGGATATAGCATAGCTATGTGAGATGCACTTTAAACTACAGAAATTACAAATGAATAGAAAACAGACAGAAAATCTATTCCTATGAAGACACTAATGCACTTCTCTTACTATACTTTCTTTCAATGTAAAAAACACAATATGAAATATTCCTCATTCAGAATTAATTAATTAATTAATGCATGCATGCATGTATGCATGTTGTGTGTATGTGTGTATAAAATCATCATCCTTGTCGTTTTTATGTCTACTTTTCCATGATTGCATGGGTCAGACAAGAGTATGATGGAGCAGAGTTTTCTATAGCCAGATGCTCTTCCTATCACCAAACCCCACTGGTTTCCAAGTTAAGTAATTATTTTCCAGCCTATTGAACAAACAACTCAGACATGTCTACATGGATATCTGGAAACAAATGACACCAAAACATGCAATTTTTGTTTACAACTAATGAGCAAACACATGACAACTGGAAAATTGCAAGCTCACTCTGACTCACACATGAACACGTGTGCACACACACACACACACACTTACAACAAATTGTCTACTATAGTCCTAAGTCTGGGGCTATAATAGAAGGCACTTGCACAATGTGCCATGCTGTGGGACTGAACCCAAAACCAAGTGATTGGGAAGCAAATTTTTTAATCTTCTTTATACTGAGATCACAAAAATAATTTAATAACTAATATATCATTAACAAGTTGATCTGATTATTACATAGATGTAAGTTTAACTAACTACAGCAGCTAAATAAAAAAATGTAAACTCTAGATGTATTTTAAAAACGTTTTATGAGCAGAGACCAGAGCCAAAACTAATTCAGAGACCTCTCTCTTTCTTGTACATATACATCTATCTATGCTTGAGAGACATACCTAACCTATCTACCTACCTACATATATTCATACATCCACAAATAGATATCATCATCACATCATTTTACATCTGCTTCCATGCTAGTGTGGGTTGGAAGGTTCAAGTCAGTTCTTATGGAGAGGAGTACATGTCACTCATACATTTTCCAAATATTGGCAAACTTTCTATGAGTAGATGCTCTTCTTAACACAAACCATTTTACAGAGAGTAACAGATACATTTTATCATAGTGCCAACACTAGAGAAAGAGGGCCATGTGCTCGACAAGTCTTAAGGGTCCTTCCAACTCTGTGAAATCTCAGTTTGTTTGAGGATGTATGACCAAGAGCAGCTGAATAGAAGAGATAGTGATAATAGCAGGGCCAGGGAGCAAGAGTATAACAAGAGAAATAGAGTGATTGAGGTGTGATGGCAGAGTGATGGAAAAGTGACAAACTAAATAAAATAATTTCCTTTTAAAAAGACAGGACGAGAATTTTCCATTGATTAGTAACAGAGTTATATGAGGCTTTTTAGATTGAATTCTTTTATTCAAAATATCCTAATGCTATGAGCAGCACTGAAGGTCAATTCAAAGTAGAAATTTACTTAGAGATGCAACATAAAACTTGTTTCTTTAACAGCTAGTATTTGCTCTTCTTTCTCCCATAAAAACACTTTTGTAATACTCAATACCATTAGCATAAAAGTATCCTTGCTATTATTTAGTGACTTGCTTATCTGAAACACATGTATTGATGGTTGAAAACCATCCTTTGATTGTTCAACATACATACTATCTCTAATCTTGGAATCTGATACAAACATTCCTCAGAACACAGAATATACCATGGGCTAAACATCACACATAAACAAACTTGTATCTTAAAGATAGATAAGAGAAGAAAGCCTCATGTACAAATGGAAGACATCTGGCCGATTTGGTTCCACCCTCTTTTTTTCTCCAAGTACAAATATTTATTTATTTATTTTTTTTGTTAAAAAAGAATTAAAAAAATCCAACAACAGTCATTTTTTTAATATAAATTCTACTCATTACATGCAGACACATGAACATACAGTTTGCTGAGTTCTTTACTGGATGTGGTGTATAATTCCTAATTTCTTAAAAAAATCAAAAGATGTCAGATATTTTCATCACTTGTCCACCAGACATAAACAATGGGCAAAACAGATTTTCTTCACCTTTCTAATAATATTAATAGTGGTATTAATACTAATAGTAAAGGATTTTGTATGCCACTGGTCTTTCAAAACATACACATTGTTTACAGAAAACGCAAACATTACCTCATCATTTTTGCTCAGATATAGTCTTGCAAAATATGGAATGTCCACACACACACACAGAGGCTTCCATACAGTTTTTGTCGACTAATTCTAATCATAAAGCATTGGTTGACCTAAAGATTGCCCATGGTGCTATACAGTGGCATAGAACCTGTAGTTTACAAAGTAAGCTTGGTATTCATAGAGCCATGCTTGCGCACACACACACATACACACACTATATATATATATATATATATATATATATATATATATATATATCAAATAATAAGCAACACGGATTTCAAAAGTGATTGCAGTACGCACGTTTCATGCTACTTCAATTTATTTAAGTAATGTGAGCATTACCTTAAATGCAATATGAAGAGCAATCTTCAGCTGCACGAAAAAATGTAGAAAAAATGTAGAAAAAAAAACATATTACAAATGTGGCAACATATTAAAACCAAGTGGGAGAGAGCAGAGGAAGAATATATAAGTCCATCTTGACATAGCAGGGTCTATATATATATATATATATGTATGTATGTATGTATGTATATATATATATATATATATATATATATATATATATAGATAGATAGATAGATAGATAGATAGATAGATAGATAGATAGATATAGATATATATATATATAAATGAACACTACTATTCATAAAAATAATAACGTTAGTGGCCACGCACACACACACACATAAGTAGTAAATTACTGTGCTCAGTACTTATCATCATACTATAGCTTTCTCCAATAAATAGAAATTTTCTGGAATTAGTTTTGAATAGTTTCAGATAAAGTAACAAAGTCAAATGCTCTCAAATCAATGACAGATTTATTCTTGCAGCATAAATATTTATTTTACTTTATCCATTTCAGCTTTGATGATTATTCCAAAGGAAAGTGTCTTTTTTTCTCTCTTTCTATCATGTTAAATCAGTTTTGTCAAAGGAAAAAAAAACATTAAAAAATAGGCAAATAGCATCGGCTTTGCTATACGTAAATCCAGCCCAGAAATTAAAACCTTTCATATCTGCAAATATAATAAAATGAATACCAGTAACATACTGGTTCAATTCAATCAACTATACCTCTCGCTCATTTAGATATAGTATAGATGAATAAAAAATTTGCTTTGCAATCAAGAGGTCCTGAATAGGGACATGTAAATAAAAACGTTTAGAACAAAGAACGTTATATATAATTTAAATTTTTAAAATATCATTAGCTTTATTGATATTAAAGAATCAAACATTGTGTTTTGGTTATCTTTAGCCCTATAGCATTTAAACTATCCAACCCAAATATTATCTGCTTGTTTTTTTATTCAAACTGGCCAGATCTGGCCTCTCACACCTACCTTACAATGTCATTCTAAAACTAAAAAAAAAATTAATCACAGCAGTGAAATCATGAAACTGAGCTAATGAAGGATTAATTAAAAACAATGTGAATAAATAGGCATTACATTTGAAAGAGTAATCTGAATGCAATTGAATTAAAATAATCAAATGTGAAATAATTTAAGAAATCATTACATTGCAAAAACTAAGCATAATAATTGAAAAGTTACAAATAGCTGCATTGTACATGATGAGATTTTATTCATTTGAAAATATGAAGCTTAATATTTGACAATCAGAGGCTCCAGTTTTCTCCTTTACATATTAGTAATTTAGTGTTTAGCTAAGAGTTGTACTACTATACTGAAACCTTTCTCAACCAAGTATGAAGAAAACACTAACAGCAACTTTACTTTCACTTTCCATGCTAGTAAGGGGTGAATAGTTTATTGAGGTCTACTGCTCTCCTATAGACCACAAAATACATCATGCCTCACTTGTATGTTACATTTCTAATTTGGTTTTTAAGCTAGGTGCCCTTTGTTACACTAACCACTATACAAATTAGACAGGCTGCATTTTATTATGGCACTAGCATTAGATGTATTGTCGTGTTCTCAAAAGGCCCTCAAAATAATATAATCCAAAACGTCAGATATGTAAAATATAGCCATTATATCTCAACTTGTATTGAATATTTTGCTTTGTTTCCATTTTTATATTTTTTCCAGGTTTTTTTTTTTTCCTTCTGGTTTAAAAGTAAAAGAGAGGAGGAGAAAGTCAGCAATTTCAATGAATAATAATCTGAACTTGATGTTTTTTAGTTTAATATTCTTTAGAAGTAAAAAAAAATATCAATTAAATGTTTTTATTTACATTTTTTTCCCTTCTGATGTAGTCAATTAGCACTAATTATTTACAAAATTACACTGACATGGTAGGTCTTATTTTACAATTTACTTTGACTGTTTTTTGTTGAAGGTTAATTTTCATTGACCAAATGTGTTTCTTTTTTTATTATTATTGTCAATATTTTCTATTTATATATTTTTATTTTTCAGTGTTTAACTCTACCAATTTATTCCTTTTCATATTTGGTTGAAGCAATTTCAAACTTACATTCAAATTCTGACTAATATCTGATGCATTGCAGTGTCTGATTTTCATAAATCGATTTAATCAATCAATCTCGAATGCTGAAATCCTTTAAAAAATTCAAACTTATTGAGGGAATCAACAACAAATTATCACACAGTAAATGAACAGCTAATTCTAATGAAGTGTTTTAATTTTTATTTATATATTTATTTCTTAATAAATTTCTTTTGACAAAAATGTCATTAAGAGTTTAATCATTAAGATTATTTCTTTTTAATTTAAAATGAAAAACAATATGAAAATACTAATTTTAACATTAGAAAAAAAAATACAAATATAAAATATTAATTTTCTTTTATCACATTAATAAGGATATGAGAGGGTGCTGGAAAGTTCCTGGTTTTAAGAATATCATGAAAGGCTTGAATGGAAGCCAACTTTTCTGAGTTCTTTTACAAGGCTTAGAAAGACTGAAGTGAAGGACCACTGTAATAAGTGTGTGAATCTGAGTGGGGAATATGTTGGATAAAATCATAATTAACTAATCCTCCTGTATTTTCTTTCACCCAAAGCCAGGAACTTTTCAGCACCCCCTTGTATTAATTTCTTCAGAGTGGTGGAGTAGGAGAATCATTTAGGCTTCTGGAAACAATGCTTTGCAATATTTGTTTAGGCTCCTTACATCCTAAGTTCAAATCCTGCCAAAGTCAACTTTACTTTTCATCTACCCCAGTACTTTGACCAATATTTATTTTACTGATCCCAAACTTGACCTTGGTAGGATTTGAAACCAGAACATAAAGAATCTGAATAAATGCAATGCCACAAAGCATTTATTTTTTTCCCATTATTCTTATGTTTCTTCTAATCTACCACCCTTACCTTCATGAGGTTTGAAACTTGAGTGAGGGGTGCAGTCAATTAGATAAACCCCAGTATGGTATTTTATTTTATCTACCACAGAAGGATGAAAAGTGAAGCTTATCTTGGAAGAATTTAATTCTGCTAACCTAGCAGTCTGGCAGTAGTAATAATAATGCTCTGTGGTATTTAGCATAGCACTTGTTTGGAACTTAAATTCCACCAAAATCAACCATACCCTTCAGTTTGAATAAAAGCCCTTAAATAATAGGGAGAGTTATAGTCAATTATACCAGCTCAGATACTTTATTTCAGCAACTCTAGAAAGATAAAAGGCAATGTTGGTCATGGTGAACTTGGAATGGAAAGAGTTGTAACTAAATATATATATTTTCTAACACTCTAATGATTCTGCCAATCCACTGCCTTCACAACAATAACTATAGATTTTAAGGAGAGGAATGGTCATTTATATCAACCCTAATACTTGACTAGTATTTTATTTTATCACCTCAAGAAAACTGAAGGGCCAAGTTGATATTAGTGAAATTTTAACACAGGACATAAAGTGCTATATTAAATACCACAATCATTTTGCCAACTGCTCTAACAATTTTGTCAATCCATATTTTTTGACTCAATAATGAGGATAATAATAATAATCCTTTTTACTTAAGGCACGAGGCCTGAGATTTTTGGGGAGGGAACTAGTTGATAACATCGACCTCAGTGCTTTACTGGTACTTAATTTATCGACCCCAAAAGGATGAAAGGTAAAGCCAACCTCAGCGGAATTTGAACTCACAATGTAGTGTCAGGCAAAATACTGTTAAGCATTTTGCCTGGCGTGCTAACAATTCTGCTAGCTCACCACCTTTATAATAATAATAATCATAATAATGGTTTCAAATCTTAGCACAAGGGCAGTAATTTTGGGGGAGGAGATGAATCGATTACATCGACCCTAGTTTTCAACTGGTACTTGTATTTAAGCTCTGATTGTAAAGATTGATGAAACACTGCAAAGTATTTTGCCCAGCATGCTAATGGCTCAGCCAGCTCACTACCACCACCACCACCATCATCAGGAGGAGGAGGAGGAGGAGAAGAAGAAGGGTTTCAAATTTTGGCACAAGACCAGCAGTTTCAGTGAGGAGGGGTTAGTCAATCACATTAACCCCAGTACTTGACTAATACTTGTTATTTTATCAACTCCCAAAAGATAACCTTGGTAGGATTTGAACTAAGAGCATATGGATGTGGAAGACATGTTGCTACATTTTGTCCAACCCACTGGCAATTCTGTTAGCTTGGTAATAGTAATTTCTGGCATAGGTACAAGGCCAAAAATTTAAGTGATAGGGAGAACAGTTGATAATGTGAACCCCAATATTTAACTGGAACTTTATTTCATCTAATCTAGAAGGAAGAAAGGTATAACTGATTTCAGCAGGATTTTAACTCAGCTAAATCCAGGGTCCAAACACCCTGACAAATCAGCCAATCTACTACCCTTACAATAATAATAATAGATGCACAAAGACCACATGTTTTCAAGAAGGGAATAGTTGATTAAACCTACCCCAATACATGACAGGTACTTACTTTACTGACCCCAGAATGATAACAAGCAAAATAATCATTTGTGTTGTTTATTAACAGGTCAAAAGTATAATGATGAAAAAGGTAAGAATATAATCAATACCAGTCTAATACCGATATATAATTAGTGAGTCAGATGGGAATAAATGCATTTTAGGTAACTGTAGAAATTGAACTTATACCAGCTTACTACTAATTTTATTGTCACTAGTGTCTGACAAAAGAAGTTTCCAAGGCTTATTGCAGACTGAATTTTCAGTCATAAAAAAACCCTTGCTATCTCCTCAATTGAACATAATAAGAATGCTGATAATGATAATTATGGTAGTAATAACAGTATTGGTAGTGGTGATGATAATCATAATTGTGAATATTCTGATGATATTAATGATGATATTGATGAAAATGATGACGAGAATGATAATAAAGTTAATTCTACCATTATGTATAAACTAGTACAATATTTTATATAGTTTACATGCCATTTTTTTTTTCCTTCAAATTCTTACCTAAAAGAGAGCTGATACAAGCAACTAAATAATATATAAAATACTCAAGAGTATTTCTTATAAATAACTTTCTTTAAACCTGATGTAATATACCATCAGGCATAAACCAAATGTTAGGTATCATCGCTTATACATCTTACACAATAATTTATTAAACCTTCTGTTCCAACTTTCATCTGCAGATGGTGAATGCTGCTTGATGTGCAAGTATTTTTTTTATCAGTGTTTGTTGATTAGATCTATTCCTAAGTTAACTTTAATGATTAGTGTGAAGAAAGATATTATATTCAGTTTATAGTTTTACGATATAATTAGACTAGAAATCTCTACGTTCAGTAGTACTACTACATTTGATATCTTCAGAATTCTTGTCTTCACACAGTAGAGATACAGAAGCAGTAATGTGATTAGATGGGATAATTGCATTTTACTATGAAGTTTTGTATCTCTCTATTTTATGTTCAAATCCCATCAGGGAATTGACTTTTCCAGCAATGGACTACACTTCTTCCCTATCGATTCATGGCCTTGTGCCAAAGATGAGAAATTCATATCTTCACACAAGACAGTTGATGGAAAAAGAGAAAAAGAGGATGAAAAAGAAGGAATGAGAGAAAGCAAAAGATATCTCCAATGATTTAATGCCACCTTTTAATCTTCACTTTGGTAGAGTGAGTATGAAATCTCTAGAAAATTCCAAACTTTCTGTTATTAAAACAAAGTATAATTTTTTACTTACAGCACAGAAAGCAAGCATATTTTGCTAAAGGAACCTTCCTAATGATATTTTCTTTTTATTAATATCATCATCATCATTACTGTTATTTTAATGGGTAAGGCATTAGTGGCTTTTTAATTCCCAAGCAAAACTATTTTGCTACACCTCTCATAATTAGTCAGTTCACTCTTGAACCAACAGAGCCTCTATGTGGTCATTCCTAAACTCTCAAATCACACCTTACCATCTTAAAAAGAGAAAAGGCATATTAGGTAATGTAGACCCTAGTATACAAAAAGATAATCACAGCTAGAATGTGGACTAGAGCTGACTTGAGGTTAAACAACAATTTTGAATATCTTAAGACACATAATGCCAGAAAAGAATAAAAGCCTGTTGGAGCTGGAAAAATCTATGATCATAAACAGTATTGTCTAGAGGCTAGGGTACATTTAATAAAGCAGACCTAGATACACAATACCTGAAAAATGATGTCTAGTCACAACTTGTATTGTTGTTTAATCTGAAACTAATATCAGGCTAAACAACAACAAAATAAGAT
Organism: Octopus bimaculoides; assembly: GCF_046866305.1. Taxonomy (NCBI): domain Eukaryota; kingdom Metazoa; phylum Mollusca; class Cephalopoda; order Octopoda; family Octopodidae; genus Octopus; species Octopus bimaculoides. Next base: position 57,423,608 of record NC_142931.1, on the reverse strand, counting down.
GCAGCATATATATAGTGGGTCAATACAATAGTCGAAAATATGTAATGTTATGGCAAATAAAAAGAAATCAATTGTTATGTTATGAATAAGCAAACTGACCCCTAATTGCCATCACTCCTGAAGAAATACAATTTTCTTACAAAACTTGATGTTTCAATATCCATTTCCTGACTATTTTAGACTAAGATTGGTGCATAGTTGTGAAGCATTTTTATCATCATTATGATTAACATAATCCAATACAATTTTTCTAAAAAAAACGTAAGGAGCACAATTTTTGTAATTTTGGTAAATTTCCAGGGAAAAACAAACACTACTTACAAATTACTTTCCCAAAACGCAAACATAATATGATAAATGAATGACAGCAAATCAAGATTTACATCTCAAATGTGATCTCTGTTCTATACTGAGGTCAACTGGATATATGTCTACTATATTTCTTTATGTCTTATGATCATAAAGCTACATGCATTTACACGTGTGTGTGTGTGTGTGTGTGTGTGTGTGTGTGTGTGTGTGTGTGTGTGTGTGTGTGTGTGTGCGCGCATGCACATGTACTTTCATAGATCAGAACCAGATATATTATGCTTCAAGTATTTGAATACAGGATGCAAGGTGACAGTTTGCATAATTTGTGGGTGGTCTGTATGCAGCCTGTAATAATGCCATGCATGCTTTTTTGCAATGTTTGCAGTCTCTTGTGATATCTTTTGGCAGTGTTGAGAGACTAAGCCAGATTGACATAATCCATGACGATTCTCCATACTGTTTATATTTTAGAGTTGCCTTTTTTGTGTGTGTGTGTGTGTGTGTTGGCCAAATACTATGTCTATGTGCCTTTATCATTGTCTTGCATTCTTTAATGTCTCCTGTTTTCTATTTATGGTGTCAATGCTTCAGATATGTTGCATATAGCTCCTAGTGTTTTTGTCTGTCATGTTTCTCAACTATTTTTATCTATAGACCACTTTGATTCCTATTTTACTTGGATGTACCCCCATAGCCATTTTATGTTTAATAAATCATAATATATTTTTATAATTAAATATTATTCGGAACGGAATAAAAAAATAACTGTAAAAGTATTTTGTGTATTGTAGAAGTATAACCAATTTATAGCAGATAAATTTTAACAACAAAATCTTCTATGAACCCCAGTTGAGAACCACTGGTCTCATGCATTTGTTGTATATTTATGTTGTTGAGTGTGGTAGATGATTGTATTTGGTGTTCTAAGAACAAGGGAGGTGATAGACTTCATTGGTGTTGCTTTTAGCCAGTTTCTTTGACACCAGGTTTCTAGATGGCTCATGTAAATTTTTGGAGAAGTTGTGCAGCTGCTTCAGGAGTCCGTGAAAAGTTATAACTGTGATGTTATCGGCATAAAAGTCTGCAATTATTTTGTAGAGGTGTAGACAGGTTGTATAGGTATGAATCAAAAGTAGAGGAATAGAAGACAAGACCTTGATATACTGTTTAGGACATTACAAACTCTTAGTATGTTTTCAATATAACTTATGTTGATTTGACATCTAAGAATAATTTACCAGTCAGGATTTTTTTGTGCTGCTTCTGAAAACGAAGTTTAATATTTTGTTTATGAGTAGAAAGCAAGGAATGGTGTCAAAGTTTTTACTGATGTAAATAGTAGTTTGTAGGGAGGGGAGTTGTTGAAACTGACATTTATAGTGTGAGCTTTATGAGTAAGCATGATGATTGTGTGTTCTGCATTGAATCTATGTGAGTTGTAGAGTGATATGTACAGGTTGTTGCAGTTAAGATGAATCGTAAGGTTTATTTTTAAGGTGTATATCAGAATAGGAGGCTGGGTTATTTTGACAATGTTTTAGTTGGGTGTATATCAAGTTTTTAGATAGGTTATTCTATGTAGTTTTGTAATTTGGGGTATTTGGCAGTGTTAGAATGACTAGTTGAAGATTTTGATTAATAATAATCCTTTCTGCTAAAGGCACCAGGCCTGAAATGACTAGTCGATTACATCAACCCCAGTATTTCATTGGTACCTAATTAATTGACCCCAAAAGGATGAGGGGCAAAGTCAACCTTGGCGGAACTTGAACTCAAAATGTAGCGACAGATGAAATACCACTAAGCATTTTGTCCAGTATGCCAACGATTCTGTCAGCTTGCTGCCTTAAATTTTGATTAATTATGATAATAATCCTTTGTACTCTATGCACAAGGCCTGAAATTATGTGGGAGAGAGTTTGTTGATTACATCGACCCCAGCAGTGCTCAACAGGTACTTATTTTATCAACTCCAGAAAGATAAATACAAAGTCAGCCTCAGCAGCAATTGAATTCTGCTGCGATTTTGTACCTGTTTGTGTACCAGTTGGTATAAATATCCGCTGGCACCTTGGGCAAGTGTCTTCTACTATAGCCTCGGGCCGACCAAAGCCTTGTGAGTGGATTTGGTAGACGGAAACTGAAAGAAGCCCGTTGTATATATGTATATATATGTATGTGTTTGTGTGTCTGTGTTTGTCCTCCCAACATTGCTTGACAACCGATGGTGGTGTGTTTATATCCCCGTAACTTAGCGGTTCAGCAAAAGAGACTGATAGAATAAGTACTAGGCTTCCAAAAAATAAGTCCTGGGGTCGATTTGCTCGACTAAAAGGTGGTGCTTCAGCATGGCCGCAGTCAAATGACTGAAACAAGTAAAAGAGTAAAAGAGTATCACTCACAGAATCAATAATAGGGGCCACCATGCAAATTTCAAGGAATCTCATAGGTTTGTTAGACTCTCCATGTAAATATTTCCAACTCAGTTCAAGACTTCATCACCATAATAGTATAAAAGCAGCAGTCTTGGCAGTTACACCACCATTTCCACTATGACTTCCTATCAAATTCGTACGTGTTCAACAAATTCTTCTGGTCCTTCATGGGATTTACAGTCGCATCTAGCTACACAAGTTTCGTTGAATTTATGGTACTTGCAGTGATGACAGTTTACATAAACAAACAGGGCATGCTTTGAAGCAGTTGACGTAAATATACGCTGAACTGTTGTCGTGCACGAATTGCTGATTTCGGCCGATATGATTACTGTCAGTGCAACCTAGTTGCCTGATGCAAAAACCATTGTCATGGACTTAAGCGAAACAGTTCAATTTTATTGAAATGCAATGTAACACTCATGACAGAAGTTTGTTTTTACATGAATAATACTGAAAAAAAAGTGTGTGTGTGTGTGTGTGAGTGTGAGAAGAAAACGAACACAAGGTATGTATGAAAGAGAGGATGAAAACCAGGAGAAAACTGAATAGGTAATATACATGAAAGAATACATGGATAAGATGATGAGAGCTGGAGAATGAGAGAAAAAGAGAAAGAGGTGGAGAGTAAGATGAAACAGAGCTGCAGATAGACAAGCATGCAAACACATGGACAAATGTGATGGAGATGGAGCAAGTTCAGATACACTGGTAGATAGAACAGTGTATATCTGAATGATAAATAGTGAAGAGAAATAAGAGAGAGAGGCGGGGGGGAGAAATGGGATAGAAAAATGTGAATGAGAAAAAAAGGCAACAATATGATGGTGGGAGTGAGAAAAATGAAAATAGCCAAGTATTGACAGAGCAGCAAAAAAACTTTTGAGAGGGGAAGGGCCTTGATCTCATGCTAGAAGTAAAGACAGATGAGAAGAGAAAGAAATAAAGATAGATATATTAGCAGAGAGAAAGTTGAACACACAGAGAGATAAAGTGAAAGAGAGACAGTATATGAGGGAAGAGGTGGGGCAGAAAAAATATAAAGATAATGCCTGTGAAGCAGATGGACTGTCAGAGACAGAGTAGGATTATGATGTATCTTCTGAGAACAAAAGTGAAAGTGTGTGGGAGAGTAGAGAGTGAATGTACAAATATGTTTCATAAGGAGACACATTGACAGTGTAGATTAGTGTAAGTTATTTTATGAATATTCCATGCATCTGCGTGCTTTAGAGACACACAATTTCCCTCCCTCCCTCCCTCCTTCTACATATACACACAATGCATACAAGTTTCATATCAATAGACACTTTCTATTCCTTAGTCTTGTGTGTGCATGTGTGTGTGTGTGTGTGTGTGTGTTGTATAACTACATTGTAAGTTTTACTTTACTTTTATATATAGAGAAGGGGGAGACAAGAAGAAAGAAGGGGAGAGAGAGAGAGACTATGCAAGCATATACACTATCTACACACAAACACACCATTCATGTCAAAAGATGAGCCATGACATCTAGCCATGTAGCAAGAGGACAATTAGCACCATGTGTCCTTACACTGTAACACATTTGCTTTCTTGCTTTCTTATGAATTACTACCATCACCTGACTGTGTACATGTGAATGTGTATGTTTGAACACTGTTTCAAGGAGGACTTCAGAAATAACTGATTTGAATTATCCAAGACATCCCTAAGAATTACTTAAGAAATAAACACAAGAAAGGTTATGTTCTGTATTAAACAAATTAATCAGAAACTTAGAGATTATCTTCAGTTTTGTTTACTTTTGCTTAGATTAGATGGGTTGGCTAGTTTTGTAAATTTTTATATATTTGTAAATTATACATTCACAGTTTGATTCCCTTACTATTATCACTCACTGGAGTGAGATGGTAATCTGTAAGACTTATTTTTCCTATTAAGATTCATTCACATATGGAATTAAATGAGTCTTTCTAAACTAAAGGGTACAATGCAAGGTTTTAAACAAGGTATGAACTCATGAGCACAGTCACTATTAGCAGTGTGATAAAATAATAAATTTCTATACTAGTGTAAAACTAATAAATTTCTATACTCGGTCTATGTAATTCCCTTTTCCTGTGCCTGCAGAAAAGGACTTGACATTAACTAGAGAAACCATCATACTGACATTATTTCATGAAACATTATTCAAGTTTACATAATCACAGTGTTCAGTATATATGGTTTTAAAGTCTGTGGTAAACCACTTTATATGTGCAGTCTTATCCACTTTAACCCTTTTGAAACCAAACTGCTGAAGCGTGTCCCTGATTTTATGATACAAACTCTCTGTTTTCAAGTGATCTAAATTAAAACCTTCCATCAGAATTTCATGTATCATTCAAATACCAATCTAATTAAGTTATAGTCAAGACTATTGATAAGGTTGCAAGACACAACGAAAACTTTAGGAAAATAAAAATAAGAAATAAGTGGAAATTTTAACGGTGAGTGTGTTAAATTTCAAGGCACAATAAGAAAATGGCTCTCTCCAGACACAACAGATTATTTTATTAAATTTTTCATTATTTTCAAAATTAATAGCAACAAAGACAGTGTATTTCAGCAGAAATAGTAACTAAAAAATTAAACCTATAGCACAGTAGCTTTTATAAATCACAATTACATATCTTGTTCTTTGACTCAATTGAAGCTCTGTAACCTTAAGAAAATGAAAGTAATTCAATTTTTTTTTTTTTTTTTTTTCTGAACATTTTTATGAGAAATACCCGATAAACTGTCCAAGTGATATAATCAGGGACCTTAACATGTTTGGCTGCTATATATACTGAGTCCAAACCTTACTACAAGCTATGTACAACTCTGTCTCTGATTTACTCAAGGTTTCATAAGACAAATAAGGAGCTTCTATATGGTTGCTTGACCTCTTAGAAATAGCAGCCAAATTGTCTTCAAATCTAAAAGGACATTGAGTGTTGTCCTTGCACATACGAAAAAAAAGTGGATGGTCATGGCTGGAGTGGCTTTGATCATAGGTCTGTTCAATTAAGACTGACTTAGATGCTAAATAACTAAAAAAAAAAAAATCCAGATTCCACTTTTACTTCATAGCTGTGTTATTAACAGAAAGAAAACCAAACAGCTTACAAAGATGCAAATATACAACCTCACCTATGATGACATGGGAAGTAATACCTAAACCATTTTATTACCAGCTACCTAAGACTTTTTGTATTTTTCATAATGTGTTCATATTTAAATTAAGATCTCTATTAAAATCCCATTATAAAATGAATGCTGACAGGTGATTCTAAACAGTAAATAATTCCAACACAATATATATATAACCATGCAACTATTTGAAGTTACTCTAAATCTTGATTATATTGAAAAATCAATTGAAACATTCAAGTCAGAAACTTAATTCAACATTCTACCATATGATCTAACTGATCTCTAAATACAAGATCAAATTTTTAGCACAATCTATTAAGTTGGCTAAGTATATTTACTAGTGTTTGTTTTATCAACTCTGAAGGAATGAAAAGCAAAGTCAATTCTGAAAGTCTTTGCACTCAGAATCTAAAGGAATATAATTAATTATCTCTGTATTTTGGACACATTATCAAGAATTGACTGAAACATGATTAATGAGAATAATCAACTCATTAACACTTAACAGTATTAAATATGGAAAGACACATTGGCTTCTTAAGATATTGTGATTCTTAGAAACATCAATATTTTAAAATGATACATAGTTAGTTATCAGAACTACTATTGTGGATGGCTAAGTTGAACCCCCTGCTAATATATGTAAAAAATATCACCAAACCACACCGGCATGATATATACATTAAATAATAACGATGATGATTACATTGTCATCAAGTATCACAAAACTCACTGAGTGTAATAGACAGTTTTATATGATACATGAATTAGACAATTCACTCCTACACAAAAACAGAACTCTAGTTACCAATTACAATATAGAATTGTGCTTGTATTTATTTTTCTTGTGATGATCCTCCTAGTAAATATCATCTGATATCTGTGATATCACAGATGAATTATTATAGTAACTATATATAACATACTACTAATTTTGTTGTTGCTGTCAATGAAGAAAACTTTTAACAGATAGCTGAATCACAACAAAGCAAAGATGTTATATGAACACTGAGAATGTGAACAATAGATTTTATGAAGATAGTGTAGCAAGCCAAGCTAGATGTTTCATAGTAATAAATTTAATAAGTCACTCTTCTTCAATCCAATTCAAGCAGTGCAGAGGAAGAAGATATGATAAAATAAATACCAGTAATATACTACAAGTTGTATATAATAACTGTACTATCCTTTTGTTTTCCCTTACAACAGAGGCTTTCTAACTACTGTAAGGATATAAATGCATCGATAAAACATTTGTAAGTAGTGATGATGATGGTGGTGAAAGTAAATGGACAATATAAAATACAGAAAAGGAATATAAAGTCTAACAAATTTCAATAGATCAGTGAATGTTATAAAATATTTACTGCTGTTCCTCATGCAACATTAGAAAAGTTACCAACAATTAAAAGGGGCCTTTCTCCATTTGCTTCATGGAATATGTTTTAAATGTATATACACACACTAGTGAATAACACACACAAACACAAAAACAGAAAAATCATATATAAATACACACAAATAATAGCTTTGTTCCCCCCTCCCCTCATTTGCAGTAAGTCCGCAAGTATGTATGTATTTATAGCTGATCTTCACATCTACAAGTTTCCACATTATTGATTCTATGCTGCAGTATGAACATAGCATATCTCCATGCCTGAAGTACAATATACAGGAAGGAGTAAAAGAAGAAAATAATGAATATTACGATGAAGAGAAGAAATAATGAATAAATAAATAAATAAAAAATACTTCAGATAGCTAGCAAGCTGACAATACATTAGCAATCTGCTTCATGAAAAAGAGAACATTAATGAAAACTCTGACCAAAGCTCCAATAAAATGATCGGGGTAAAGCAACATACAAAACAATAGACACAATATAAAATTTTAATATTTGATATACAGTAATTGTACTTTGTCTTCACTTTTACTTAGAATAGCATCTATTTTTTTAGGATAAGTTCATACAATTGTTTTCCACTGGTTCAAATTCTAGCAATAAGTTTCCCCCTTTCTTTTTCAACGACTTCAAATCTTTCTTTAATGCATTGAATATATTTAATTTTCTTTTTTTTCCTTGTTTATATACCCAGTATTCTATACTAACATGGGTTAAATATGTATATTATTGAGGAAATGTTTTACATCTGGGTGCCCCTCCAGTCTCAAACCCTTACCTTATTTTCAAGTAAAGTATCTCAGATTTCACATATATTTAAGGAGCAAAGTGAACAAACAATTAGTTGAGAGGAGAAATGACAACACTGCTTATAGATCACAACTATCATAGAACACAAATGTAAACACACTCACACACATATACATATAAAAGGCTTCATTCAGTTTCCACCAATTATATTCACTCACAAAGCTTAGGTCAACTCAGGGCTATAATAAAAGACTTGTTCAAGGTATTACACAGTGAAGATGAACCTCAAATCACAGTTTGGAAGCAAATTTCTTATCCACACAGTTATGCCAGCACTGTATACACGCACACACAGAGTTGTGTTTGTGTATGTGCACACATACATACATATATGTTTGTGTTTATATGTGTATATATATATATATGTGTGTGTGTTTGTAGAGGCACAATGGCCTAGTGGTTATGGTAGCGGACTTGCAGTCATAGGATCGCGGTTTCAATTCCCAGACCGGGCGTTGTGAGAGTTTATTGAGCGAAAACACCCAAAGCTCCACGAGGCTCTGGCAGGGGATGGTGCCGAACCCTGCTGTACTCTTCCACCACAACTTTCTCTCACTCTTACTTCCTGTTTCTGTTGTGCCTGTAATTCAAAGGGTCAGCCTTGTCACACTGTGTCACACTGAATATCCCCGAGAACTACGTTAAGGGTACACATGTCTGTGGAGTGCTCAGCCACTTGCACGTTAATTTCACAAGCAGGCTGTTCCGTTGATTGGATCAACTGGAACCCTCAACGTCGTATGCGACGGAGTGCCAACTGAACTGATATATATATATATATATATATATATTCCAATATATATTCCAATATATATATATATTTCCCTATCTAAAAAAAAAAGTAATCAAAATTAATATATAAAATATAGTATCAAAATTCAAGGTAAAAAAGGAGAGATAGATGTAGGAAAATATACCAAATAACCAATAAAACTAAATCAATAAATATTAGAAGGAAAGGGACTTCTTTATGTGTGTCTGTATGTATGTGCATATGTGTGTGTAGTAATATGTGAGGAAGACAGAGATGTTTTTAAAACCCAAAGTACTTAATTACAAGCTAAAGTTGTTTATGCAGAACTATTTTATTTAGTATTTCTTTCATATATATTTTATCATGTTTTTATTTTCATATTTATTATTCACTATTAAGAAAATTCTTTCTTTCTTTCTTTCTTTCTGACAATACTGCTTGTCAAAAATAATTGTTTGGTATTGAATATCATATCATAATAAAACAAAATTGAGAAGAGCAAGAGATACAATATTTGACAATGGAAATGAAGTGAATAAAATAGGAAAAATCAAATTGCAATAAATCATAAAGATTTCCTTTTACTTTAAGTTGTATTTTTATGTATGATATATTAATACAACTTTTTTGTTGTTATTGGTCTCAGAAGCTATGTTTATAGCGGTACTGCTTTTCGTATCTTTTATTTGCCTAGACTTTAGTGTTGACACCAGACCAGGATTGTGCTGGATAGATGCTATCCACAAGAAGGAATGTCCCAATGACCATACCAATGGCCATAATGCATCCGCACCTCTAAAAATGAGGAGTATTGGAGGAATAAATAAATAAATAAATGCGCCCTTTTAAAGCCTAGCCAGGCTCATGGGCCCAGTTTCTCGGTTTCAATGGCATATGTATTCCTGAGCTGAACTGGATGCCAGTCCATCGCAGTGTTACTCATTTTTGCCAGCTGAGTGGACTGGAGCAACGTGAAATGAAGTGTTTTGCTCAAGAACACAACGTGTCGCCCGGTCCAGGAATCGAAATCACAAGCTTACAATCATGATGCTGACGTCCTAACCACTAAGCCACGTGCCTCCACTGTATATTGGAGGAATACTCCAATAAAAATAGGTGCAGGTGTTGCTGTGATAAGAAGCTTGCTTCCAGACCGCATGGTTCTAGGTTCAGTCACACTATGTGGTACCTTGGGTAAGTGTCTGCTACTATAGCCTTGGGCTGACTAAAGTCTTGTGATCGGATTTGGTAGATGGAAACTGAAAGAAGCTCATCATGACTGTGTGTGTGTATGTGTAACCAATGCTTGACAATCAGTATTGGTGTGTTTACATCCTTGTGACTTCAGCAAAAGGAACCAATAGGATAAGTATTACACTGAGAAGAATAAATCCTGGGGTTTTATTCAATTACTGCTTGTCAACTGAGTAAAACCTTTCAAGGCAATGCCCCAGTATGGCCACAATCAAATGACTGAAACAAGTAAAACACTGCATCTCTGTACAAACACAACAGGCCTGATACTATTTGATGAGCCAGGTAGATAAATCATGCACTACTATTGAGATCAGCTACCCAGTGGTAGTGAATGTCTCATCAAAACTGGCAAAATGATGAACATCTATAAAGAACTAAGAAAAAACTACAGATCTTACACCCTAGTTAGGGGTTTTTATTTGTATTCAGTGTCTTTAAGAGGCAGGTTCAATTGGTATGTTGGTATGAGCCAAATAAGGACCAATGAATATTTGATGGGGCCCAAAACCAGTCTTGTTCCACTTCGCAAAACTTCTCGAGGTGTTCCATATCTATCTGTGTGTGTGTGTGTGTAGTGAAGGCACATGGCTTAGTAGTTAGGATATCTGGCATGAGTTTGATTACCAAAGGAGTGCCAGATTTCACACACACACACACACACACACACACACGCACACACACACACACACACACACACACACACACACACACACACACACACACACATATATATTAGAAGGTTTGGAGGTGATGTACAGGTATTATATATTAGAAAAAATAAGATACTCAGAGATCTGGATGGTTGTACATTTACAGATTTTTATTAATATGTCACATGTTTTTATAAATCATATATTAGCACTTTCATCTACTCTAATGGATTCTTCAGATTTAAATATATATATAAATATATATATATATATACACACACATATTTTCTTATGTAAGTTCACTGTTTCTTTACCTTTCCCTATCATCTACTTATCAAGTTTATTATCCTCTCAAACTGTAGTTGTTGGGTGGGGATGGGTGTAAGCATTTCCTGGCCATTGACTATGTAGCTTTTATCATATTTACCATCCCCCAATTACTGCTTGTCAATTTTAATGTTCCTCTACCAATTTTAATTGCTTTCTTTTGCTCCTCCCCTTCAGTTGTGCCCAACTCAAACCATTCCTTCTACTCCTGAAATATAGCCCAATGTACCATTAGAGTTTTATAAGTTGTGTGTGTGTGTGTGTGTGTGTGTGTGAACATGCATGTGCACATGCACATGTCTATGTGAATGCTTACAATCTGCATTGAGCTACAAGTGTGAATTGAAACATCCTCATTTGCAACCAGGCTACAATCACTGACATTTGTTGACATTTTCTGTCAACAAATAATCCACTAGCTCTGCACTTTCAAAATTCTCTGAAATAAAAAAGAAATCTCTTACCTGAAAAACAAGTAAAGCTTGGCAACAGGAAGAGCACAATATCAATCTGATTTTGTCTTTTTGCTCTTCTTGTTACTTGATTAAAATTGTGATTAAAATACCTCCCTCATCTAGCCCATGCTAGCATGAAAAAATGGATATTGAATGAATGAATGAATGAACAAATAGTTAAATAACAATCATTTAGTTATATAGAATTATAGAAAAATAATGAAGAGTAAGTATTTTTGTTTGCAGAACTGAATTCTATTCATCTGGCATAAAAAAATTTAATGTTTAACAACAAAAAACTAATAAGTGTTCTTTCCAGGAAAAGATTTATTTCTTATTTACTAAAACTCTACTGGAACCAGAGATTAGGATTGAGTCTCTAGGTCAGTAGTATGCCACTCTTTATCCAAGGACAAAAATTTAACCTGCATTGAAATTTAAAAGTATCCATTGACAAATTCTCTGATGAACTTTTAGGAAAGTTTTCAACATTAGACAAGACAGTAAGAATTAAATATTATTTTTATCAGCACAAATGTACCTCAATGAGTTCTTCTGCACTTGCAATTCAGCCCTGGTACTAAAAAATGTCTTCTCCCCTGCTCTAGATCCATGAGATTTCACAAAAATATTAGCTAGTGTTAGCTTTTAGTATAGCTTATGTTTACTTTGAAATATATTGTAAGAAGCAAGAAAAGTGAACACAAAGGAAGTTCCAAAGATATGCACTTCTGGGAAATAAGAATGCAGTAAAATATTTTGTTAGGGGTCAAGGAGTTAAGACAAATGTCAAGTGTATCAAATGGGTTTAAGTAGGATGGAGAACAGAATCAGCAGTAGGAGCAAAAAAAAAAAAAAAAACATTGACACAATTACCAAGCAGCCAGCCTCCAACATTTACCTCCCAATGGTGTCTAACCTGTGTTGTTTACCTCTAGACTGTCACATTGCCAGAATACTTATGATCAAAGGTGATCCAGCTGTGACAATCTTGCCTTTTATTTTATTTTTTTTTTTTGCAAATACAATGTATCTAGGACTACACTATGCAGTATGTTTTTGCCTTGTTTATGTTTTTTTGAGATGATAAGGTTTGATTTGAGGGAGATTCTCACCATATTTATTGTTGTTTAGCCCAAGGTCAATACTGAGTAGACCTATGATGAAAACCGTCCAACTATGACCGCACATTTTTTTTTTCAGACAATATGTCAAGACTATTATTTCAATTGTATTCTTCCGGTTTTTTTTTCAAGATGATAGGGCATGATTAGGAAAATTCTAACAGGTCAAATTATCACACAAAGAAAATGGAAATTTAAAAAATTATATGAAAAAAAGTTAATGTTTATCAATTTCTAATAGGGATGAGACAATTGCAGATGTTGCTAGTTCTAATCAACAGCATGCATTTGTCAGCACTCCTGAGGAGACCACTTCATTCTACATTGTCTCAATTCACATAGCTATCAGTAGCATAATACCAAACCATCTGGAAATGTTATTTGTCATAGACTAACATCAAATCAAAGTGGGATTCAAAACAAAGTAAATAATAGACACACACACAAAAAAACATTACTAGGCATTCACCTATATGCAAAGAGAATCACAAAATCAAACCTGAATGAAAAGTGCATAGCTGCTTTTATTATATGAAGCTAATAATCTTTTATTATAACTGGAAATGATAGTTGCGATGCAGTGACTGTAAGACATGGTGTTGAAGGTAAAAGAGCAGCTAAGAGTAATATCTAAATAAGAATAATATCTAAAAAACATTATTCTTAAAGAAAAATCATGAATCAGTAGTTACTTAAAATACGAAAACTATATTTAAAAAAATGTCATATGCTTAGATTTTCTTGATTAGTAATGCATTCAGGCACGTACATACATGCACACGGTCGAATCCAACTTTTACATTCAAATATACAAAATACATTTCTAAAAAACAATTATTTAAATGTAATTAATAAATCAAATTTATATAAACTGAATTATCATAAAAGAATTTTTTTTCAAGAATAAATTTAAAATAGGCCTCTAGGAAACAAAATATGAAGATGAAAACATTAAAATGGAGAGGAGAGGGATATTTCAAAGAATTTGCTTGTGTGTTAAAATCCCACCTCCCATCACCAAGACACATATACACACACAAAACATGGTATTTTTGCTTTCTTCCTAAAATCAATTGACTGCAAAAAAAACACATCATTCTGAAAATGGGACTCCCCAAAATGAGAGAGAAGAGGGGGGATCATCAGAAAGAAGGAAGGTGTGTGTGTGAGAGAGAGAATGTGTGTGAGAGAGAGAATGTGTGGGAGAGAGTGAGGTGGGGGACAGATATACAGACAGACAAACAAAGACAAACAAGCAGAAAGACAAGACATAAAAAATACAAATAGATTAGTGCAATACCAGCCTGGAAAGAAACACTATGCCAATATTTTTGGTAACAAGTGAAAAGCAAACTTTAATCTAATTTTACCAGGTTCTCCATAGGAACATTACATGAGTAATTTACTTTGTTACAAAACAAACCTGTAGCATATTTGAATGTAACAGCTTTCAGATGAAATTTAATGAAATTTTCCAAAATTCTCAAACCTCATTCTGTCTGCACTGTAACTTGTTATGCAACAGGTTTATTGACTTAAGTTTCAATGTAATTATTTTCATTCAAATGAATACAAGTGTGTGTATGAATGTTTGTGTGCATATGTGCAGGATTTTTCTAATATTAGCTATCTGATAATTCTGAATCCCATCAAAGTTAACTTTGCTTTTCTGGGAGTTGATAAAATAAGGAAGTAACAGTCAGGAACTGGAGTCAATCTTAATTATATTACCTCCTATGCACACACACAAATTTAAGGATTTGTGCCTATATTACAAATCAACAAGATTATTTTGGTCTGTAAAAGACCAATGGGACCATACTTAATTAAATGTCCAAAATCAAACAAAAGAAATCTAATAATGATGAATACTATACTATTGACAGCTAAGAATCTAAAATCAATTAGAAAATTTAGCTTAATTTAAACCAGATAACTATCAATTTAAGTTTACAAAATCTTAAATTGATTTAATAGCTTTAAAAAAACAAAAAATCATAATGAAATCTAACTCCTTTTATATTAAATCTAATATAATAAAAAGTTACAAAAATTGCTATTTTTCTCAAAACATTGCTTTAGGAATTTTCTTTTATCTGATATTAGCAACTAAAAAGCAGTCTGTAATGAGTTGTGAAAGATACCACAAACAGTTCAATATTTGTAAATTTTTAGTATGCTTTTAATTAGCTATCTATTGTAGAATTAACAAGTTATGTAGGTATCAATTATATCTCAAACAAGTTTGTTCAGTACAGAAATAGAATGGCCAAGCAGATAGGAGATGTGATGTTGACTACAAACTCATACACACTGTGCACTGTGTACTTGTGTATGTTTCATTGTTTATTTGGATAGTACACTAAATTTCTATATAAAGTTCACCCAGCTGTTGATATTACCTGGAAATGGTATTTAAAAAGGATAAGTATTTTATCCAGGGGAAGGTGTATCTCACTTCTAGTTGCCACAATACAGAAGTGAAATATCAGCTCTTACATTTTCTTTTCAGACTACATTTTATAGATTTTTGATAGCTTATGTTTAAAGACACTGAAATTATTTCCCTGTTTCTTTTCACAGAATAAAGATTTCAAGGAGAAAGAAAATAAAAGTGTTAGTAATAGAATAAAAAAAGAAATGGTTTTAACCTGGAATTAAAACCAGTGTGCAAAGATTTTCTGCATTTGTTTTTCTTTCTAAAAACTTAAATTTATTGTCTTTAATGTAGACAATTTATTAAATTTTCTTAAATAATTCACAATTAGAGTATTTTTAGTAGTTTGTATTAATTAAAGACTTTAAAATAACACAATTTAATAACTTTTAAAATATACTTTAAGATCGAGTCATCAGAAGTAATTATTCAAAGAGTTTAACAAAAGCTACCCAGAATTCAAATAACGATATTTTAATTTGCAATGAAATCAATCTTTTAATACTAAAATCCACTGCTTTAAATTTGAAACCTAAACTACCACTTCTTTAATTGTTTTTATTATGCTGAATGATCCTATTAGTACTTTTCTGTTCACTGTATAGCAGATATTTGTATCACTAGATTCTCTTTGTGTATGTGTCTATACACACACACATCACTCTTACTCTCTTAAATAGAATATGATTACTGAGGAGATCTAACAAGACTGAAATATGTCCATTGCTTTCATCAGTTGACTTTAATCCTTCAGCTTTCCAATTACTCTGTCAAATGTAATGCTTAATGGTTCACAGTTTTGAATTAATCATGCAGTATCTTGTAGCTTTGAGATTTTGATGAGGTAACTTAACTTTTAGAAAGATATTATAGGGCTGGTGTGAGAAGCCAGATCTGGCCAATTTGACCATAAAACAGGTAGAATATTTTGGCCAGATATGGCCTGCTAAAGTGTTAAAGACCATACCCTCTGCAATTTGCATTACCTTTATTGTCCAAACATTTTGATCCTTCACTTCTTGTTTTTAGATTTTAAATGCCCTTAAAAAGAGATTTTGTCTACTAATTGCTTGGATAATTGCAGCTGATTAAAGTTGATCTCTAACTATATTACATGTGTGAGGGCCCTGCCATATTTTTATAATTAAATTTTATTCAGACTAACAATTCATAATTAGACCCTTATTAATGTAATAATATATTAAATTTTAATTCTGAAACAGTATATTCAACATGTTCCATAAGCAAATGTCTTAAAACCACATAATATAGCATTAATTTGCTTTTATACTTAGATTTATGGCACTTTGATATTAGGAAAAAGTATGCATATGAAAAAATTCAATTAAATTAATGCTTAATTTATAGTTCAAGAATTTCAGAAATCAGAATTTCACAAATGAATATAAACGAAACAGTAGTATATCATTTCAAATCTTTCTTCAAACACAGACATTATCACAACCAATGTAATGTGAAATGTTTTCTAAATAGCATTTTCATGAGGTCATTCTCCCTGAAAACATTTACATGTGGTTTTTACATCAAAAGCTAATGTAATAAATTTCAATGAAAGAACAAAAGGAAAAAAAAAAAACGTCAATTAGCCATTACTTAATTAAAATTCTAACAATCCAATGATATTAGATTTTAAGCTCACAATAATCATTGTGAAAAATACTGAACTTGTAAGAGAGGTTTCATTACTTTATCAACACAATTAAATGTTAGAAGCATACCAAAAATGTTATTCTTAATGCTTCACAGTGTAACAAATGATTATGTAGTAGTTTCAAAGCTTATGAGCAATTCTGAATTTTATGTAAGACACAAAACTTGTAGTTTTTCTGGAGACAAGAAGTGTATTTGTGGTAGTAATACTTCAGTAGGTAAGTTAGCATTGTAAAAAATATGAAATTACACATGCACATTAAAACTGACTTGGCAGCTCAAGTTATTACTATCTTGACTGAACAATATTTTCCATAGCATTGTGAACACTATTTACCTAACAAACGAATCAAAAAAGAAACCTCTATATCAGGAGCAGGGAACTTTGTCAGTTCCTGGGATAAATTGTGTGAGTACATTTGTGTCAAGAAAAGAATATGAATTGACAAATTCAATACATATATAACATGGGTTTCTAGAAACTTCATCAGTGGGTAATTTCTAATTTGAATACACATAAAGTTTTGCCCACAGGCAAACATTCACTTTACATGGTTGCTCAACCAGCAGAAATACATCTTTCAGATCACACTTTCTGACCTTAGATAATGGAAGGACACATTGGATACTGACTGATTACACCTGTATCATGTCCACTGACACAGTGTATCAATATTTATCACTGATTAGAAGTCTAATAGACCTCCATTCACATTAAATTACTACTGTAAATGGCTATTTTTGTTTTTGTCATTACCGTATCAATAAAGATTATGCTGAGACAGAGTGTATACTTTATCATTTCAAGCTATGGTACACATTTTTAGACTGTGCAACTGTACACATAGGTTAGTTGATGAATATTGCATATTAATAAAAAAAAATATATGCAAAAGTATTGATTCCAAATATTGATATTCAAGAAAATGTTTAGAACATGTGAGCATGATGCAAAAATAAAATGGAAACAGAATTATCATGGTTGGTCAAATAGGGATTATGTGAAATTAAACAAAAATATTAACCAATATAATATTTTGGAAAATTTAAAATTCCTGATAAAAAAATTTTTAATCATGAAATTCTCAAAGACGCAGGTATGGGACATATATATATATATATATATTAATAGTAATGGTAAGACAACAAAAGAATGAAAGAGAACTCAATATTATGTAAATAGAGGAATTTATTTGTAATATAATATGTAACAATTATTCGGTTGCCATAATAAAACTCCAAGTTTCGGATGTCGGGGAGGAAACCTGCACCGGCATCTCTTCAGTTATCAAGGCAATTAAAATATGCTATGAAAAAGACCATTAAACAAAGGGAAATTACTATGTAAATGACCGTTATTAAGAGCTATTAGAATGACTGTTAAATAGGGGAAAAAACCGAAGAGGAGGAAGTAAACAGTAAAGGAGTAAGAAAGCTCATAGCAATCGCGTGTGCACGCATGTACATACATACACATGCGCACACACACACCCACATACATATATGTTCACTCAGACTCACATGAACCACACACACATGCACATCCACACATACATCAAATAGATGCACATATATATGCAATCATGTATGTACATGTTTACAAATCAACACACGTGTGCACATACCCATACGCACACACTTATATTCAAATACACACACGTGCACATAACCATACGTGCACGTAACCATACGTGCACAATTATATTCAAATGCATGTCTAAAAAACATACATATATGCATATGCTCACTTACACTTGCGTGGACTCCCATGTGCATATGCAACCATACACATACATATACATGTACATATATACATACCCACATACACGCGCACAAAAATTTCATATACACGTCTATATATGCACGTGCACAAGAAATATGTAGGGTGGAAGGTAAAATACAGGAAAAAAGTGTAAAAATATATAAAGCAATAAAAATATCTCTATAAGTATGTAAAAAAAAATGTAAAAAATATATAAGAAATATATATAAAAAGTATAGAGAGATAAAAAGCTTGTACGTGGACACAATATAAAAAGCAAGTTCTATCTGTGATATTGTGGGGACCAAAAACGTAACAAATATTTAGCCATATGTAGACATGATCCAAAAAGTTCAGTTCTTGAATTTAGACAGGTAGCAGGGTCTAAGCTGCTTTTCCAGATGAGCCATCTTTCCATATCACAAAGACCACACTTACCACTGCCATTGGTGTAAGGCTTACACTTGGCTAAGATCTTCCAATGGATGTTGTATCTGACACCTTTATCTTCTAAGGATCATATGTGACTGGATAATTTGGTCGTTTTCCTTTTATCCCAGTCCAGCAGAAGACCACTCATATTAATTTCTACTGAATGATGGTTGTTTTTGTCCTTACATTACTAATAACCACAATAAGTATCATGATGAAACAGTAGATATGTTATCACTTTAAGTAATGTATAGAATATTTGATACTGTACACACAGGTAAGTTAATAGATGAATTTCAATACAAATAAATATATATATATATACAAATAAATATATATATATATATATATATATATATATATACATATATATATATATATATATATATATATATATATAAATTCAATAATAGGACGAATTCTTTTACAAGAATTCATCATAAGGGAAAAATTCATCATTTATTCCCGAAATATATATTTATATTTATATAAGGGCATTACTATATAATAACGCCTCACACCATGAGGGACTCCAAGGTCCTGACCTTAGAGTCCCTCATGGCATGAGGCGTTATTATATAGTAATGCCCTTAACCCATGCTAGCATGGAAAGCGGACGTTAAACGATATATATATATATATATATATATATATATATAGGTACTGTAAGTTTAGAGGTAATACTTGATAAGTGTAAGCACCCTGTATATGCCAGATAGTGGCAGAGGTGAGAGAATATACCAAACATAAATTAAAATCAGAACACAAAGGATATCGTGGTACACGTGTTTCAAGCTTTATAAGCAATCCATTATTACATCAGCATAGGTATATTATTGATATAAAAGATGGTTTAAAGCTCTCTTCAGCCGCAAACATTTTTAGTCCAAAGATTACATCACAAAAGAAAAAGTACACTTAGTATTATCCATTATAATAGGTTTATCACATCCCTTTAAAAAGGTATATTTGTATAAAGGTTCGTTGGATTTCAAAAATCTGCCCATACTGTACCAGTATGGGCAGATGAACACTAAGATTTTAAATTTTCTCTTATGTTGTACTAATTTGCTATGTTTAAAAATATGGTATACACATTTGCAGTTTTATCCCAAGTTAAGCGACAAGCTTAACTTAAAAGAAAAAAATATTCTTCCAAAACTGGTAAGTTCCTTACGAAAAGTGTCCATGTCCAGGACTTGTGCAGCTACTACTCTAAGATTCACCAATTTGTTACATCACTAGAGGGTATTATTTCAAATTAGATCATTAGGTGACATTGATGACACACATGCAATTCATTAAATATCCATGTCATCATATGGAATAATATCCCTTGCAGATATAGCATAACAAATCAATGTAACTCAGAGTAGCAGCTAGCAGTTCTGGAAACTATATTAAATCATAATTTACACTACTTTTTTTTTTTTATCACGTTCCCTCTTTTTAACTCATGTAATCCATATTGTTTTATGTATATGTGTAATAAATACATAAGAGAGAGAGGGAGAGAGGGAGAGAGAGAGAGAGAGAGAGAGAGAGAGAGAGAGAGAGAGAGAGAGAGAGAGAGAGAGAGAGAGAGAGAGAGAGAGAGAGAGAGAGGGGGGAGAGGAATGAGATATCATACAAGAGTAATTTTTAAATGCATTAACACTACCAAAACACTACGTGCTACAAATCATAAACAGCTGTTGAAATGTAGACAGAAATTTATATTTCACGAGTCAGTCATTATCTAAACTGTTGGTTAGAAACATTGTAAGATTATGTTTCAATATTACATCACAGGTAATTGGGCCCCATAAAGCGATAGTAAGTTATTACTGAACTAGATCTGCAACAAACCCAGTTTTAATTGGTAGTTGAGACACCTTACATTGTTAATGCCCTTAACAAAAAACAGGAACTTGTAACATTATCTCAAGGGGATGAGAAATAATAGTAATTCAAGTACTACATAAAATAGACTAACAATTTGAAGTAAAATTGGTGAAAACTTCACCACAAATTTATATCTAGTTTAACTTTTTAATGTTTTATACATAAATGTTAGACTGGCATCTCTGAATACTTTACTTTCTAAATAATTATATTTTCCTATGCCAATAAATGGTAGATTTACTTAATGCATTTTTCATCTCTGCTCTTGGGAGAGAGTATAATGAAGGTAATGCTTTACTATTGAGGTTACACTAAGATCAAAAGATGTCCAGAGTTGTCAAATGTACTTACCAGAAGAAATGAAAATAATATTAGGCATCGACTAGTATTGTTACTTTCTTCACTGCATTTTTATTTCAAGTTTGCTTTTTAATACTCCATTTATTAAATACATGGACACTAACTAATGTTTGTTTCTCATTCTTTCCCCAGCTCAACCAAATACTCTTACATAAACTTTCATACAGAGAGCAAAGAATACTTTTGAGTTTGTGCTATCTATAAGGGAAATGGAAGAGAATGTCATAATAAAATATCAAAGGTCTATATCCAACAAAATAATAGCAGGAAAGAAAATATCTCCCCTTTTTGTCAGATTTAATATTATCAATTCCTTTGATGTCTAGTTATTAAGAAAGCTAAGCTAAAGCTTCTTGTATGAAGTTGGAATATATATGTATATATATACACACATATGCATATATATAATGTCTTTCAAAGAAATTTACTCATACTAGTGAGATTTTGATTTGTAAGGATAAGATTAAACATCTGTTGCCAGAAATAGCGAATATTTTCACACTTTTAGTTCCCAATTCGGAATAATGTCTGATTTTTTCCTATCATTAATATATTTTCATCCTTTTGGGGGTCAATAAAGTTGGGCACTGAGGTTGATGTACAGTATTTACATTTGACAAATATTTGTCCTCATCTTGTTTGTTGTTAACACAATGTTTTGGCTGATATACCTTTCAGCCTTCATCAGGTGTCTTGGGGAAATTTCAAACCTGGGTTCTCACTCCTAAGGTATTTTTCGATGTTACAGTGGTGATGAACAAGTCTGACTATGCAGAAAAATTAGCAAGTCTAGTAAGTGACTACAGCAAAGTAAAGAAAGACCCAACTCTGAAAACAGAGGAAGTTGTCACAGATCTTGATCAAGAACTAGGATCACTTTACACCAATGAAGTACAGACAACTGACTCAACACTACAGTAAACTACCATACACGTATGGTCTCCCTAAGATTCACAAGGATGGTATTCAATTAAGACCTATAGTGAGCTGTAGAGGTTCAGCATGTCATCCACTGAGCCACTTCCTTGTTGATATAATCAGTTCATTAGCGGGAAAGTCAACATCGTTTGTGAAGAATTCCACCCATTTCACAGAATTGATCAAGGATACCCCCATTGAATCCAACCAGATTATGAGTCTAGATATGATAAGTCTGTTCACCAAAGTCCCAACTGGTGAAGCACTATCAGTGATTCAAGAGAAACTAGTGATAGACACCCATCTAAAAGAACGCACTAGAATACCAATAAGAAACTTGATGGAAAGGTTGACCTTCTGTGTAGAAACTACCTACTTCAGTATGGACACTGATATATATCAACAAGAGGAGGGTTTAGCTATGGGTTCACCATTATCACCGATAATAGCCAATATATACATGGAATACTTTGAGAATTTGGCTTTAGAATCAACACCACTAAAACCAACCCTATGGCTGCGATATGTTGATGACACATTTATACTCTGATCCCACCAGGAAGATGTTCAAGTGCTGTTAGATCATGTGAACTCAATGAAGCCATCCATACAATTCACAATGGAAAAGGAAGAAGACAATCAGCTAGCATTCCTCGACATATTAATAACACCAAGTATGGATTCAGGACATCCGTATACTGCAAGCCGACCTTCACTGGATGATACCTTAACTTCATTTCCCACCATCCACACGGTGTAAAGAGAGGGATTGCTCAGTGCCTAAAACATCAAGCAAAGAATATAAGTAGCAATCATGATACCCATCATGAAGAAATGATCAAACTCAATAACAATCTATTAAGCAACAAGTACCCCAAAAACATACTATCCGCTCCAATTATGAAGAAAAGAGGGGATGAAACCAATAAACTGTCCGCAATCTGTCTACCCTATGTGAAAGGCCTCTCCGAAAAGATACAAAAGATATGCGGCCCATATGATATCAGGACAGTATTCAAGAGTAATACGACATTTTGCAAATATCTCCTTTGAGTAAAACCACCAATAGAGGAAAATATGACCAAAAAACTGCATGTACTCCATCTCATGCAGCTGTGGTAGGTCATACAAAGGCGAAACATGCGGCCCCCTCAAAATAAAGGTAGAGGAACATCACAAAGCTATAACATGAAGAGATATTGATAAATCAGGAATAGCTGATCATGTATGGAAAAATGGAGACCACCTCCCCCTGTGGGATGAAGTTAAAATAATAGACAGAGAACACTACTGGAAAATACGAAAACTAAAAGAAGCAGCACATATGCTAGGACACAACAACCTCCTAAGCAGACCCAGTGCAGATATGAGTAGCATATGGGAACTGGTATTAAGGAAGGATAGGAAAATATTAGATTTATAAGCCCTAAAATTCACTCCATAATTGCCCACAAACTTATGGCATAGTGGTTAAGAGTGTGGGCTACTAACCCCAAAATTCTGAGTTTGATTCCAGGTAGTGACCTGAATAATAATGATAATAATAATAATAATAATAATAATAATAATAATAATAACAATAATAATAATAATAATAATAATGATAACATCGAAAAATACCTTAGGAATGAGAACTCAGGTTCGAAATTTCCCCAAGACACCTGATGAAGGCTGGAGGGTATATCAGCTGAAACATTGTGTTAACAACAAACAAGATGAGGACAAATATCCATCAAATGTAAATAATATACATAATTCCTCATCTCTTAAATATAGAACTATGGGGTTGATGTAAATCAACTTCTCTTCCCCCAAAATTACTGGTTTTGTGCAAAAAAATAAATTATTTTAATATTTTTTTTCTACTGCTTTTCATCTAGTAATTATATATTTATTGTTCATATGTGAAGCATAGAGTGAATGTCCAAATCTAGATAGATATTATTGTTTTTTAATGTTGCTTTGCATGCACATTGTTAAAGGAGATGGACAATTATATCATTTGCAAATTAAAACCTTTTTCAAAATAATGTATAAACAATGGGCATATAGGCAAAATACTACGAAATAGCCACCAAACTGGCCATGTTTAGTAACATTTAAATTTTTTCACCAGGTGACTTCATTCAAATTGTTGAAGTTTTACTTGCTAAAGATAAAGCCAACATCTGTTGTGCAGCAGAACTATTCAACCACTTAGCCAATTCCCATCTCTCGCCAACAGCCATAATTCTGTTACACAAGAGACTTTGGTTACATCCTTATCAAAAAAATTTTATCAATTTGAAGGAATTTCTCACCAAAGAACATTTAAATGTTATTAAACTCATTCAACTTGGTGGATGAAGGTTTCACTAATCACTCCTCTCTCTTTCATATTCCCTGTAACATATTGTCTAAACACAGTTTTTGAAAAACTTATCAGACCTAAATTCACTCACAATATATAATCTTTTACCAGACATATTGATATATAAAGTTATCAAAGCATGCATCAAATGAAGGATAAAAAACAAAAAAAAGGGGGGTGGAATTAGAATACACAACTTCATCTAGATCTGAACCTTGAGTCTAAGCAATGAAGATTGATGCAGACTATGAGAAAAATAAACTATTTTCATAAAAACAATGTAGAATACTAAACTTTAATGGGATTCAAATCCTTCACACTATATTTTGCACTGAGCACTGAATAAATGTGTAAAACAGCAGAAGGGAAATGGAATGTCATTTGAATGATCCAAAAATACTATAGCTGGAACACAATTGCACTTGAAAGCTTTGGTTTCATAGAACCTAAACTGAATAATACAGTTGTTACCAAAGTATGAGTTTACTGAATTGCCAAATATTCTATGAGAGTTTGATAAACATAAAATGTTCTTAGTGTATGACATAAAGATTAACATGAACAAAGTTCTATATTTATGAAGCACTCATAGAAATCTCACTGCACATGGCTATATCTGTGCATATGCTTTGCTTCTCAGCCTGTCTCATCTGCATGCACACACATATTTGTTGTTGTATGAGAGAGAAGGAGAAGAAGAAATAATACTGTGCAGCATGTGTATGAGAGATATAAAAAATATTCCCAATATTTTGCACCAAATCCTATCATTAAAACAAGTTTAGGGAGTCTAAAAGGATGCAAACAGCTGGGAAAATTGAGATAGTATTTTTTTTTCTGTTATAAAACTAACGAAGAGCACCTTAAAAATTTTGGTTTGTTAATAACTAACATACGTGTAAATTTATTTATAAAATAGGTGAAGAAACTACTAAACTTTTATGATTACAAAAAAAATGAAGGAAAATAGACAATTATTGTTATAACATATTGTTATTTCTCATATTATCATTATGTATTTCTATAAAATTCCGGGTTGTGAACCTACTCAATTTTAACAGTTGGGGTTTTTGTTTATCCCCAGGCAAATTGATCAATGAATTAAATGCATTCCAGCCATGACCATCCTATAGTTTTAGAGGTATCTAGCAGTACATTATCTAGTGTAAACTTTTGATTTAAGATTGCAAAGTTTGAGAGATGTTTGGTTGCTATTTCTAAGAGATTCAGTAATCACATAAATATTCTATTGCTGGAACGTTAAATTTTGTAGTTAAAAAGACAGGTAGTTTCACACATTCAGAGTGTAATGAAATGTGGATATGATTAAGTAAACAATCTTTTTCCTTATTGAAAAATATTTTTATCTTTGTAATAATGTAACTGATAAAAAAAATGTCTTTTATTTGAAATAATTTATTATTAAACATTTTGTCTAAAATTTCCAAGAGAAGAGAAAAATTCATACTATACACGTATCATCATTTTACATCTGCTTTTCATAATGGTGTGGGTTGGATGGCTCATCACATTCTGAGTCAATTCTTATTCAAAGTTACTGCTCTTCTAGAGAGGTCAGATGGCCATGTTTTGCTTTCATATTACAATTTTTGACATGGTTTCTATGGTTGAATGTCTTTCCTTAATATCAATGATTTTACCACATTACAGAGTGTACTACACACATACACACATATATATATATATATATATTCAAAGAGTGAAAACAGCATACCTGTTAATGCATATAATTCTTTTATTATTTTTTATCATTATCACAGTAGCCATGTACAATATCATTTCATCCTGTTTTTGTAATCTTCAGCACAGCATAACTTGAGATTTTCAAATTATTTTATCTAAGATCATTTGTAATATTTTGATTTTAGAAAAAAAAAAGTCATTTTAGCATATATTTTTAAAAGTATTTTGTCCATAGGTCAGTCTGAAGGAGTCCAATTTGAAGAATTTTTAGAATATATGAAAGAGGAAAGTTTAAAGTCTCACAATAGGGAAACACTTCAACCCTATGATGATCTATTTGGTCTATCACTTATGTTAGAAAGAAAACAAAGCTGATCACGCCAATAACAGAATGTATAAGTAATCTGTACATTGTCTGTCAGATTCAGATTGTTTTTTTAAATGAATTTTGAAACAAGAAACTTATTGTAACATAGAAAAAAAAAAGCTATAATCATCAGTGAGATCCATCTCCAAAGAGTTAACAAAACAATTCATTGCTGTAATTATACCTTACAAAGCAAACAGTCTATAGTAAGTATAAGATAACAATTGTAACTTCAGAGTTATGAATGTTGCTATCAAAGGAAAGTGATTGATGCTGCAGGATAACTCTACATAAAACTAAGTCAGTCAATGGCCAGATCATAAATACAACAAGCTCAATAATGGAAAATATTCTTGACAAGGGTATTAGTATTAATCTGTTATATATTTTTTCACTATGTACCACCATATCACAGTAAAGGAAATAAAATACTTCAGCAAATGTTTGAAAATTAAATATATATGTATGATAACAATGTAACTAGAATGTACTAGAATTCAGAATGTACTAGAATTCAGAATGTACTAGATATATACATGAGTATATATAAAATCAAGTTTACTTTGCTATAATGTACAACGCACACATGCACACACTCATGTATAACTTCTCAACACCTTGTATAAAGCCACCTCCCTTTCTGCTATACTTCCTCTCAAGTGAGGACATTTTGTCTTGTGAGTTACATGGTAACATCACTGATGTTGGCACCAAAAAAAGAGTACCCAGTACACTCTGTAATGTGGTTAGTATTAGGAAGAACATCCAACAGTAGAAACCATGCCAAAAGTGAAATACTGGAGTAAGCAATGATCCTCCAATCCATTGGATCTTATTGTACCATCCAATGTATGCCAGCAAGGAAGGCAAATGCGGAATGATGCTAATGATCACACATACACACATATATACGTATGTTTATGGCAGATCACCTATTTTTCAACTTATCTCTACTTTCATAGTATTTCAAACTCCACGTACCTTATCAACATGGAAAAAACTATAAGTATTTTCTTCCCATCTTGCTAGTTCATTATATAAACTACTGCGGACAGCTTCAAAGATAATGAGGTAATAAGGAGATGTAGGGAGATGTACAAAATTTTCCTTATATGCAATTCAAATGACTTAATAAATAAAAGAAAATGAGATAAGGTTCTAAGAAAAGCTACACTGAGTCACAATTGCTTACTCCACATAAGGATATCATTGATGGGTATTTATTTTGATAAAAATCTTCCATTACAAATGTACATTAGAAACAGTTTTTTTGTTTTCACCATCAATTCTATCCATCATATGGTAAGAATTTCATACTTCTTCCTTTCCTTTTGAAAGATTTGAAATTACTATTGGTTGGACTTCTATTACACAATGAATATTCAAATCTTGTAAATAAATCATATTTTTTGTGCATGCATGCATGTGTGTGAGTGCATCTGTATCATGGCTTTAGAGTAGGAATTCATTCCTGCATATTAAAAGAGATGACTGTTACTTTCTGTTCCCTCTTTTATACTTTTTCGATGAGTCGTAGTGCACCTGAGCACAGTATCCAATAATGTATTCAATAAATGCATTATCATTATTATTTAAAATGACTAGTAGCAGGAAGGGCATCCAATTGAAAACAACTGCTTCAGAAAAACATCCAATTCATGACAATATAGAAAAGTGTTAGTAAAATGGTGATCGTGTGTGTGTGTGTGTGTGAGAGTGAGTGAGTGAGTGAGTGAGTGAGTGAGTGTGGAAAAAAAAAAAGCAAATGACAATGGATATTGGTTCAATGCTTAAAGAACTCAAAATTGTATGAAATTTAAGTCCTTCATATGAAAAGAAGGGAATGAGTACAAGAAAACAGAAAGCAGAATTGGAAAGAAAAATGCGAATACAAAAGAAAAAAAAAACAACTAGAGTCCTGAAAAGTTATGTTTTATATATATATATAATTTGTGCAATGAAGCCTATTTTGCTATGCCTGTGGCTCATCAGGAACTGAAGAGCTTATTCACTTTCAGATTTATTTTTCATAAAAAAAACTTTATTCGAAGTAGCTGGACATAGTTTCTTTTTGAACTTGTCACTCCCTGAAATATATATATATTCCTTGGTCAAATCTGTCTCTTGCTATTCTGTAGTTTTACCTGCATTCACGAGGTCATCGGACAAGTCATAAAAATATTAATCTCTACTAAGATGATAAGTACTCTTTCTTGCAACAGCCAACACTAAACATACATACATATCAATATGCATTTGCCTTCTTCACAAATCACCTATCAGAATGGGTTTTTTTTTTTTAATTTCTGTTTCCTTTTACTACACATCCCTTTTATACACTTAGCCTTTAACAAACTTCATGTATTACTAATGACAGTACTGATTCAGAAACAGTTAACATTATTTCATAAATAAAATAAAAACCCAATTGTAGGCAGATAAAAGTTGTTACTGACATTTTTTAAAGCCCAGTTCTGCTCTGATTGAGTAGATTTATGCTCTAAGGAATTTTATTCATGTCCATTCCATATTTTTCTCAGTACAGTGCATATAGGACAATATCATACAGTTGTATCCTTCATTTTCTAGAACAATGAAGTGTAATTTCAGAGAAATTTGGTTGTATTTCTATCAGATTAAGTGAGTGATCAAAAAGAGGCTTCTTTGTTGGTGTGTCAGATACAAGTTGCAATGTTATTTACTTCCAGGTAAGTGTTGAATGAACAGACTCATGACCAAAGGAATTCCAATCATCACCATTTTAGACATTATATATTTATAATTAACTTATTAATCCTTTTCTTTTTTTCAGTTGATAGAGTATGATTTGAATTAGATTTGGCTGTTATTTCTGCAGGATGAGCCTCTACTCTGAGTAGAGCCTCTACAATTGACTTGGCAGATAAAAGTAGTTAACTCTGGTAAAACAGACATTTGTATCTACAAATGCAAAATATTCTAAGACCTGAACTACTAATCTCAAGTATATCACTAATTTATTTGATTATCTACAAAACAACAACAATAATGGTTTCAAATTTTGGCACAAGTCCAGATGCTCAAGGAGTGGACAGAAAAGATTGGCTTGCAGAAGCACATAAGATACCTGAAACTAGCTTGCTTGTCAGGAACAGCGAAGATCATTCAAAAGTCCATGTATGGCTAAGGTCACAGGTGGTAACTTGTTACCCAAGAGTAAAGCCACCTAAATTCCATAATAAGGGTGAGATACAAAAAAAATTTGGAAACAACAATAACCTTTTCTATTACAGGCACAAGGCCTATTTGAAAATCATTATTGAAAGAGTTTCTATTCAGAAATTTATGAAATATCAATTAGTCAACTTTATCTATTACTCTAATGGTAAAACAATTATGTATGCTAAGATACACAGAAGTCATGCAATCTAATTTTTTACTACACACCGGAGTTTTGTAACACTCACTTTAAAACTATGAATGCTATATATAGGACTATGAGAAGATTACCAGACAATGCCTTCATATTTAACAGTAGTACATTTATAAATTTATGATTAGATGTTAGAGTCTATCAAAAGATAAACAATAAATAAATTCTCAAGAAATATATCAAACCAGTTCATAAATTTTGATCATAGAAATGACACAACTACAACACTCAAAATCTGAAAAGACTATTCATTTTTGACCATTTTTGCTATCTGACTGTCAACATGCACTTTACTTTGACTTATCTAATCAATAATACTAACTGCTATATTTGACACTTCTGATAGATATTTTGATAGAAACCATGAAACTTTCAAATAGCACATATGCACATAGACACACAAATTATAATCTTATGCTGCAACTGCCACCAAACTATTTTGTATATATTTTGAAGATCATTTAAGCAATATGTAGGCAACATACAAATATTAGTTTCTCAAATTTACATTAAGTCGCACATTTTGAGGGAAGGATAAATATTAAAATCTAATATGAGGAGTGATAATTAGTGTAAAATTTAGTAACTAACAGAACTTATTTAATTTTACACACATACACACATCCTCACAATAGTCTTATGTTTTATGTGAGATGTAAATGCCTCTTAGCTGGGACAAATATTTGGAAACAACTACTTTGCTAAAATGCTTAATCTTCAGAGAAATATTGAATGAAATTTTGGTAAATCTACAATTTTTGTAGCAGAAATGGAGAAAAGCAAGTGCAAGACGAGTGGGAATTTCATGGGAGTCATGAAATCTGTTATATTAACACCACAGCTCAAGGAAAATATCTTTTAAATAATAGTTCCTTTTAATCTATTTTTATACAACTACTCTAGAAACTTTATCATCATCATTATGGTTTTAATGTCCACTTTACCATGTTCACATGGGTCAGACAGAATTTGTCAAGATGAATTTTCTATGGTCGGATGCCCCTCCAGTTGCCAACCATCACTTGTTACCAAGTAAAGTAGTATTAGAATCAACAATTTAAATGTGAAGTTGGACACCTGAGTTGGATAAAAGTAGATCAAAATAAGTGATAAATAAAAGGAAGGCTTTAGGAAGATGAAATGGAAACTGAAAATGTAACAGAAAAGCAAAGACATCGATGATAATAATTATGATTAAAATGATTATGAAAATGATGAAGAACTAGAATTGATCTCATTAAATCAATAGCTAGCAACCAATTAAATTAGAAGCATGGCTGGAAATTTTCCAAATGATTAAAAGGTTCTATTACCAGTGTGAAATAGACAAAGTGGCAGAAGCACTTTGATATTTATATAGGAATAGTAACTTAAAGATTACTATAAATGATCTAGCACAGCAGGACAACAGCCATCTAACTTCCATGATATATAAAATGATAACTACTCCAAAATAAACACTACATTCAGACAGATCAAAATGTCATTGGTCAACAATTGATTAGATAAGAAACAATATAATACACTGATATATTTGGACAGGTGCCTTCATCTTGTAACAACAAAGTTGAGGATACTAGTCTGAATACATTGAAGCATCATCCATATCATCAATTTGGGTTTTTTTAATCTGCTTTTTCCATCCTGCCATGGGTTGAGTGAGACTTCTTATGGTAGTATTCTTCAGCTAGGTGTACTTCTTTACACCAACTCTTTCTTCTTTTACAAGTAAGGGGCTTATTTCCTACATATTTGCATGTCAAACCACTGACAGATGTATTTTTTGTTTGTTTATTGGAGAGATAATATTACCACCAAAACTGTACCATATGCACAGATGCATACTCACACATATACAGACACACACTCTCTCTCTCCAAATTTCATTCACAAGCATTAGTAAGCTGAAGGCTTTTGTAGAAGACTCAGAGTGCCATGCAGTGGAATCAGACCTAAAAACACCAGGTTGCAAAGAAAATTTCTTAACTACATAAGCATGCTTATACCTAAAAATGTATGATAATGGTTACTTCTCATCACAATAATTCAGACAAAATAGATGAATAATCATCCCTTCTGAACAACCTGAAGTAATTCTGTAACCTAAAATCCAGAATATTATGAACTTTTAAATAAAGTAGAAATAGTAGATAAAATCAAAATAGAGAAATTTATGCCAGAAAAGCAAAAAGAATATTCCCAGTATAAATATTGAGAGAGAGAGAGGAGGGTAAGTTCCTAAAAGAGACAAATGTGTACTCAGCATCTGTCTTCTAACTTGGTAAGCATGGGGATGCATAAAATATTTAGTATCATACAGAGTAATAACATCAGGACAGTTTGCATGTTAGCTTTATATATATAAGCATTATAACATTTATGTATGTATAACATGTGTCAGTATACTTTAACGGTAAGTATTTGAAACTCAGTAGAAGACTGTTTAGTGGGTTAAACAGATTAAAACACAAAAATTTGAAGCCATTTATAAAAATACAAACAAAAATGGAACCTAAACAAGAAAATGGCATTTTATGCTGTATAAGTCTGGCAGCCATATGATTCTTGAGACAATAGAAATGTTTCACTTATTTTGTTTTCTTTAAAGTCTGAAAAGAAGCCATCATAGATTCCTAAACATCAATCCCCAACCCATCCCCTAAAAAAAGAAGAAAAATATCTAATTCCTCTGACCTAGTCTAAATTCACTGTAGGACTGTGGGAAAGAATTTTCATTACAACTTCACAGAATGGATAAGGCTGACTGACAAATGCAGCAAAGCATGCTGTCTGTTTAGAAGCAGGACATAAAGCAGGCATTGTTGACACAGGAGCCAAAAGAGAATCTAAATAAGAGACAGCAGTTAAAACAAAATAAAAGAACAAAGAAATAAAGTAAAATATTTCATCTTTCTGAAGAAAACAAGAATATTTCTTCTAGAATCTTAAACTGAAATGTTGAATGTAATATTTATAAAATGAAATGTCATTTTATTGGAAAAAAAACCCACAGCTAAAAATAACAAATGAAAAGAATTTAAGAAAAGTTAGGTTCAAGAATCAAAATAGAAATGTAGAACAGTCATCTAAATTTAAGATTACTTTTTGCTGTATAACTACATAAACCAATGTAAAAAATATAAACTCTGATAAGGTTAAGTTTCATTGAAAACTAACCTGCCTTAAACATTTAATTTCTTCAGATAGCAAAGATAATATGTTGTACTTGTCATATAACTTAATTGGTTATTTGGAATGAAGCATAAGTAGATAGAATTGCAAAAGGAAATGACAGTATATTCATTCACCATGTTAACTTTGATTCTGAAGTTCAATTATTTTCAATGTGTCATTAAAAGAAAAAGAAATTTATAAGGTTTGAGAAGAGGAGGATAACTGTACAAAATAAAACTTTATAGTGTTTAACAAAAATAGTCTGAGACAGCTGAATAGAGGATATTTTACTAACTAATCTAATCTAATCCATTACATTCCAGAATGAGAAATTATTTCAAAACTTCATCATCATGGTAAACCTATCTTACTTCACTTTAGTTACTAAAGTTCAGCATCTTACAAAACAAAGTGTATTACAATTTATATGATTTTCATTTTAATAATAAAAATGAATGATTTTAAAATGTTTAACATGGAAAATACAATATGGAGAAAATTGCAAAACACCAATAAAGTAGCTTTAGTAATCAGTTATTTCTAATTGTTTAGATTGTTAGAAGTTGAAGAAGAAACTCTTACAAAACATAATTTATCAACTAGCTTAAAATATCTAGACACACACACGCATGCGCGCGTGATAAGCTACAACTATAAAAAATTATATTCTTGCATTTAACTTAATTCTTTTATAATTAAATACATGAAAAGAATTTTCATCACTCAGAAATAGAATTTAAAACCATATAAATACAATTAAATCTTACTTAAAAAAGAAAACAGGAAAATAATTTCATTATAGACAATAACACTAAATGCATCAAACTTAATCAAAACCAAAACAAAAAACTACTTAATTAAAATACATATGTGACCAGTAACAATATTTATCACAGCCTCATCAAATCATTTCTTAAATCACCCCCCCCCCCCACACACACACACCTGTCTTAGATGTATTTATTAATCTATATATTGATCTATAAATTATGGTAGTGAAAAGCCCAAGTGGATAAGTGATATTGCATTTACCAACTGAAACTTCCAGCCAATATTTCATTGGGTTTTTGAGCATGACACTTAAAAAATTTATCTCAATTCACTTGCTGCCAGAAATAGATATTATACACACATCCTGAGTACAATCATAGATTTGTGTCTAGGCAATAAGAAACTACTACACAGTATATTTATACACAGAAAGCCTATAGATGCTTTTGCTAAGAGAAGTCATCTACAACACAATGGCTTCTGACAAAAGATTAACATAATTTGACCACAGGCACAGCTGTGTAGTTAAGGTGTTTGCTATGCAACCACATGTTTCCAGATTTAGTCATACTAAGCAATACTTTGCATAAGGGTCTTCTATCAAAGCTTGGCTTTGTGGGTGAAATTTGCTGGAATGAGCACATTCACAGCAACACACTAACACACATTAATATATATGTATCATTTAACGGTGTATCTCTTTATTTCTAACAAAACAGACACCTGTCCTTTTAGAAATAAGGGTGACTCCTAGCGAGAAGATCACAGTCAAATTGAAATTTGAATTGTACACTTCATGAACAAGTTTTCAAGTTTTAATACTTTATCCACAATAATTCAATTTATTTTCGCAACTTCTCTGTTAGTAAATGTTGTTCTCACACCAATTTGAAGGTATGTTAGAGATAATTTATTTTAATAACATAATTTTCTGTTAGTAAATGATTTTCTCTTACACAAACACCCAACAATTTTGATTGCAAAGTATTTAAAAAATTATTTGGAAATTATAAAGAGAAATGAATGGCAGAATTGGACTGTCCACATTTTAAAACCAAAAATTTTTTTTTTAAATTAAAAAACTAGAAAGTTTTGGAATTAGTGGAAAGGGGAAATGTTTAAAACAATTGTATTAATTCCATTATGCAGAAGACAAAAATCAAAATTTTTCTGAAAATTCTTCAAAATAAAAAGTTTAAAACAATTGTATTAATTCCATTATGCAGAAGACAAAAAAAATTTTTCTGAAAATTCTTCAAAATAAAAAGTTATGGGGGGGTTTTAGTACATGCTTCAATCAGAACTCTGCCAACTTATTTTATTTTGTAATTCATGTTTGTGATGAGCATATTTAAAAACCTCATCTTTGATATAAACCTTCAGAAATTGTGTCATTTAGCTGTTGTTTCTAGCAAGTCGGTGGTGACATTTGCAACCCCAACATTTTTTTCAAAAATTGGGGTGAGGAGGGGCGAAATTAAAATTTTGAAAATGTAATTTTGGGGCATAATCGTATTCTCTTATATTGAAAACATAGAAATCCAAAGAAATTTAAAAAAAAGAATGTGGAAGTGGATGGTACAGAAAATGAGAAAATGTGCCAAAACAGCATGGTTTTTGGTCATTTTCTGTTCACAAAATAGGGTTTTGTGCATCAAAAATGCACTCATAACATTCCTTGTTGCATTTTTTGACACCAAAAACATTAAAATTGGCTACGTAGATGAGAAGCAAATCTGAATATTGCCTGAAAATGACCTCTAAATTGTGTGACCTGGCCTTATTTTCAAGGTTATTTTTGTAGTAAAGAGAGTTGTGCAAAAAACATACTTTATTTGGTAGCCAAAAGATTACTGAATCTTTTGATTCCTCATGTCAAAATTGGCAACCCAGTTTTCAAATCCATAAGGAACCACACACAGACACACACAAACTCTGTTATATATATATATATATTTAATCTGCGATCCATGGGACGAGCCGTTTTAACGTTGCGTCCTGCCCGAAGCTCGTCGAAACGCTGGTGTTAAAACGTGGGTAGCTGATGAAGTAGAATGTTCTCTATGTGGCTTGTGTGTTCTCGTCTACGTTTGTTTGCAATGTCCTGTACCCAGATATGCACCTATACATACAGGTGGATGTCGGTATGCACATACCTGTACGTATATATGCATATACTCATTTACTTTTGTTTTTACATGATTGAACGCAGCGTCTCACAAAAATTGTAAGTAGTTCGTAAACTTATCCTCCGACGCTACTCTATCTCTTTCCTTTCTCCCCCCCCTCGTTCTTCCTCTGTACTACTACGTATCTCGCCTTACCCCTCTTGTTCTTCCTCTGTACTACTACGTATCTCGCCTTACCCCTCTTGTTCTTCCTCTGTTACTACTACGTATCTCCTTTTCCCCCTCGTATTTCCTCTCTTTCTCTTTTCCTCTCGTTGCTCACCATTCTTCTACTTCCTCCCTCTCTTTCTCCCTCTACCACTCTCTCTCTTCCCTTTACACCGGCATGGTCACATGCTTCCGGTCAATAATTCTTTCCTTCCTTGGCTTTCGCCAAGTAACACACGCTACCACTTTGTCTCTCTCGGTTCCGTGCCTCATCGCGTTCATACACACATAATTTTTCTCGTCTGGCCGTAAAGCCTTCTGTTTGTTTTCCTGTCTTGTTTTTCGTCCGCCACTACATTCCTCCATGGCTAGATTTAATTTGCGTATACAGATTTAATCTGCGATCCATGGGACGAGCCATTTTAACGTTGCGTCCTGCCCGAAGCTCGTCGAAACGCCGGTGTTAAAACGTGGGTAGCTGATGAAGTAGAATGTTCTCTATGTGGCTCGTGTGTTCTCGTCTACGTTTGTTTGCAAATGTCCTGTACCCAGATATGCCCCTATACATACAGGTGGATGTCGGTATGCACATACCTGTACGTATATATGCATATACTCATTTACTTTTGTTTTTATATATATATATATATATATATATACACTCACAATACTGATGCTTTGATGGGCATGTAAAACAACACACAGTCTAAATCAGACTGATTCCACATTTTTCTTAATTTTAATTGAAAACATTTAAATACCTTTTAATAAATTTCTTCACTATCCACATAACCTAGACAGTTCGAAACCTACATTTTCTAATTAAACAAAACCAAAACTAATAAAGCCTACTAAAATCAACATTAACAAGAGACAAAAATTAGATTTAAACTGAAATTAGGCATGGCCAATGTACAAAGGCTGCATAACAAATAATAAAAGCTCTTTTTTCCTGAACATGAAAACATAATTACAAACCAAATATTCAATTGGTAAAGATATGAGAATATGTTTTTTTTCATTAATCCGGATAATTTTCTATGTCAAAAATAAATAAATAAATAAAATAAGGAATTAATTTTGTATACATTTTTTCTTATTATTGTTCCGTTGAAAAGGAAAAGCAAAAAAGAAATTGCAAACATTTTGAAATGATATACATTAGAATACGTGAGAAACTAATCTGAAATGTTTCACACAGATGCAGAAGACATACAACAAAATAAACACAAGAAAATATTCTGCATACACAATATAAAAACTATGTTAAGTGTGTCTTTTTCTCTTTTCTTCATGGTTTGTCTTTTGGTATCTGGTCATGTAGTGAACAGTAGTTAAAAAGTTGAACATGAAAAAGTACAAATAGACTGTGTTTCCTGTTAATACAATGCAACAATAAAACTGAAGAAAATATTCTTAATTAATGATATGTGAATAACAATAGAGCAGCACATATGCGTACATATTCTGTCTGATCCCGACTTTGTTCAAAAATAGAGTGAACCTATCAAATTTCCTTTTGTTAGTGTGGACAAAATCGTGTGGTTGAATGCTCCCATATTTCACAACACAATAACTGATTGAGCAGCATTATGAAGAACATCAATCTAAAAAAATATCATTCTCATGAACTAACAAAGGAGCTTTTACATGGTTACAGAAGCTGCTAAAAATAGCAGCCAAATTTCCTTCAAATTGCTTCTTACAACCTTAAAAGAAGAATCTATTGGACAATGTGATCCTACATATATAAAAGGAGGCTGGTCACACAGCTGGAACATCTTTGATCATGAATCTGCTCAATTTGGGCTGACCTTGGATTATCAACAACATCATCATCAACATTATTTAATGTTTGTTTTCTGTGCTGGCTTTGACTGGACAGTTTGACAGAAGCTGACAAGTCAGACTGTGCCAAGCTCAACTCTCTGCTTTGGCATAGTTTCTATGGCTGTAACACCTTCCCAATGCCAACCACTTTACAGTGTATACTGAATGCTTTTTTATATGGCACCAGCAGCAGTGAGGTCACCAAATAAGACAAGACCTCTCAACTGAGGATGGGTAGGTGGGGTAGTACTGAGGGAGGTGTTTTTGTATCAGGTGATGAGAGATTAGAGTACAAATAGAGGGACAGAAATAGGTGTCCTGCACTAAAGGAGATACATGCCTACCTCAGCAGGAAATGGAGGGAGAGAGAGGGCGGAGGTGAAAGAGAGGAGAGTAGAAGGAAGATGTAGTAGGGAAGGGTATACTTAGGTTACAGAGAGGTGTCAAACAAATTAGACTTTCACTTTGATTTAATCCTTTAATTACAGTAAATAATTTTCTTTAACCATTCAACCATAAAATAGAACCTGTTCATTTAACAAAAACAAAAGAGCCATATTCCTACTAATTGACTTCTCTAAGACTAAGAAAGAAGCAAAAATCTAAGGATGAAAGAAATAATAAAATTCATTCCTTTCTCAATAAATGCATCCAACACTCTTTAATACTAATACATATATTACAAATTGTTGTTTATTTTAGTAGAAACCAAAAACAATAATACTGCAAAGTGATAAAGATTACCATTTTCAAAACTAACTGACCATAGAAGACAGTTGTCAACAGCATAGTCTATTTTTACTTCTGTTAATATTTTCTGACATGAGAAAACACTAATGAGTAGATAAGGTTAGTGGAATTTGCTATTTAAATAAAAAAGAAAAAAAGCTGGGTTTTTTTTTTATCATTTATCTGTGAACAATGAGAAAAGGCAAGAATTAACAGTAGCATGACATTTGATTATTTTCATCCTAAAGATGTACTTGCTTAAAAGCTTTAATCTTTATCCTGAACTTGTTCAAATAAAATGCAAAATAATATAAATACACACACATCCCGTGTGTATGTGTATAGATGAGGTGTGTATATATATATATGTGTGTCTGTGTGTGTGTGTGTGTGTGTGTATGTATATAATAGGATTTATTTCTATTCAA
Organism: Octopus bimaculoides; assembly: GCF_046866305.1. Classification (NCBI taxonomy): domain Eukaryota; kingdom Metazoa; phylum Mollusca; class Cephalopoda; order Octopoda; family Octopodidae; genus Octopus; species Octopus bimaculoides. The sequence continues at coordinate 57,384,358 of NC_142931.1, read as the reverse complement.
TGATGCTTTGCCAGCAGAAGCAAGTTTTGAAATAGCCATTATGAAATCAGAATATTTAGCCAACATCTCTTCAGGCAATTCACGAAACAACCTTGAACATCTTTTGCAACTTGTAGGCTGAGATCAATCAGTATTAATTTTTGTTGTTGTTAGCTATAGGTGAACTCTGATCAAGCAGACTTATGATCAAAGACATTCCAGTCAGTGACCACCACATGTTTTAGTATAAGCAGAGCTACATTATCTAATGTGTCCTTGTTTTAAGATAGTATGATATGATTTGACAAAATTCAGTGACTATTCCTAGAGAGTTGTAACCATATAAATGATCCCTCAACATTAGTAAAATCAATATATGACAGATCTTGTACATAATCAATATAGATTCTCACAGATTTGATGAATGATTGTTTAATTAATGAAACTAACTACCCATGGGAGTGTAAATGGCTGAGTATACTATAGGATTGTACACTTGATATATTTCTCAGGTTGACTCAACATGACACTATATGGTATGGCCAGACCCTCAAATCATAAATATAGTCTATCCAACAGTTTCCAACAACCTAATTTCACTCACAAGGCTATAAAAAAAAGACATGTATTTCTCCCAACCCAAGGCCATGGGAGGAAGACACTTACTCAAGATGCCTTGAATAAGATCTGAAACCTTATAATTTCAATGTAAACTTCTTAACCACATGTACATGTATCAACATATCTAATAAAGGATGGCTGATATGAGAGTTCAGTAATTTCAGTTACAATGTAGGATGGAGAATTTAATGTTCTAAACTCTTTCTCTTCATCTGAGAATAAGGAAGAAAAACAGTGCTGTTGCTTAGGCTGTGAGTATGCCTTCACCCCCTCATGAAAATTAAAGCTGTTGAAGTTTTCTATGACCTTTTCAATGGACTAGTCCTTAGGTGTTCACTCTGCTGCAAGAATTCAGACCAGGTCTTCAGTTTCAGAATAATTTCCCTACTGCTTCCCACTAATTTTAGGGTCAAAAACTAGACTAAATAGTAAAAGAAAACAAAAAACTAATGGAGAACATTCCACTTTCTTCATATTCTAGATTTTACTCAACATAGTAAAAGCATGTATAAAAGATATAATACCAAGTAAAATAATTTACATTGGCAAATATCCATTCTAGTATTTGATTGGTTACTTTATCAATTCTGGAAAAATAAAATATAAAAATTACTTTGGCTGGATTTGAACTCCTGATATAAACACACATAACTAAATACACACAAGGCATTTTGTTCAACACTCCACCAATATTGTACCTACCATAGAATGTTGTCATTATTCACACAAATTAATGAAACAATTTGGCTTTAAAAAAAAAAAACTCGGTTTACATTTCATCCTAGCATGATTGACAAAATAATAAAGTATGCTGGAGTCAACTACAGGAATTATATTTCACACGTTATTACAGGAAGCTCCTTGTTCCTGAGAAAGAAGTTATTACCCTGCTGTCCATATGTGTGTATGTGTATTGCCATATACATACATATGCAATATGACAAAATTTTCCACCAAATAAAAAAAAGACAGCCAGATATGAGCTGTATTATCGTCTTCTAACAACTGCTTTCCATGCTGGCATGGATTGAACATAAAAATAAAATATGATCTATCTTAGACAATTTGGTCATTAACAGCTCATAATCAATTTGGATTAAGAAATGGCCAAACATTTATATTTGATTTAAAAGAGAAAGCAAAGCCTTCTCTTTTCTGATCAGATGACATGTCTGCAGTAGCAGCAGGAACAGTGGCAGCATTATCATCTTCATGAAACCTTTTCCAATCAGTAAATGCTGGTGTTTAACTTGCATATTAGTTGCTAAGCAAAGGATGCGAAGTGCCATGCATACATTGAGGGATGTCCAACTTTAATGAGACAAAAAAAGCACAGTTCTGATCTTTATACAAACAACATAAATCTTCATGTCAGAAATGAAAGCTATTTAGATTCACTGTAATGTTGTAGAAAAAAATAAAGAATGCTATTCTATGTTTATAGCATAAGATAAAATAAAAATGTGAAATATTACAAATAGATCTTGTACAGTTGAGGTTCAGTATGACATTTAAAACAATATTTCACTTTGAGCCCTCAACTCCCGACAGTCGTACAAATGCTCTTGTAACATATAGTGTACCTCAGGCATTAGAGACATGGCAGATTCCATCCTTCTCCGGGCCTGAATACTGCTGGTGTGTGTGTGAGAGAGAGAGAGAGAGAGAGAGAGAGAGAGAGAGAGAGAGACAGACAGACAGACAGACAGACAGTCAGACAGATGACAGACAGGCAGACAGACAGAAATATCAACCCCAGCACTGGACTGGTACTTTATAGCCATCAAAGGATTTGTCCAAAGTTAATTTCAGCAGGAGTTGAACTCTGAGTAGAGAGAACTAGAAAACTAGAACAAATACTGCAAGGCATTCTATCCAACGCTAACAAATCTGTTAATTCACCTCCATTAATAATATTTTACAGATACTTGAATCAGATTTCCCTTTAATATTTTTCCGCCCTGATTCCATACAGAACTATTACTAAATTATATATGATACAGAATAGCAAACTCTTTAAATCTTCCTGCAGACAACCACTCAAATACTGCTAGTAAAATAAAATGCACCTAGTCCATGCTGTTAAGTTGGTGATAGGAAGGGCATCCAACCATAAATACCATGCTTCAAAAGAATGAACAAACAAATAAAGGAGATTTAGACACTACAAACTGCATTGCAAGTAGCCTATTCGAGAGAAAAGTAATTCCAAATAAGAACAGATACAGAGTACAGGGGAGTCTTCAGTCCTTCCATAGACAGACTCATTGGCACCAATGGCACATAAAAAAAAAGTACACCCTCTCTACATTATAAACTAGGCAAGACTTTTTTCATGCAAACAGAAAAAAAGTGCAAATATTATGATTACAAAAATGATGACAATGACAATAGTGATATCAGTCTCTGCCAATATATCTCATAAGAATTAATGTGAAAATGTTTTTCTTTATCCGCATTGACCAGCATTAGTCAATTCTAACATTATTTCTTTATTGATAAGCAAAGCAACAATAAAATATACTTTATTGTAATATTGTTTAAGCTGATGCTAAATCACTAAAACAAAATATGAACAACAATGAGCCGAAGAAGTAATGAGATATGTAGTCACTTGATGTGGTAGAAATAGCAACAAAAATCTCTTAAGTCATACTCTATGGTCTTTAAAAAAAAGGAAGCATTGGTTAACATAATCTTTATCTTTTATCTCTTACTTGTTTCAGTCAGTAGACTGTGGTCATGCTGGGGCACCACCTTGAAGAATTTTAGTTGAATGCATCAACCCTAGTACTTTTTTTTTTTTTTTTTTTTTTTTTTTTGCTTTTAAGCCTGATACATATTCTATTGGGCTCTATTGCCAAACTACTAAGTTATGGGGCAAGAACACACCAACACTGGTTGTGAAGCAATGGTGAGGGACAAACAGATATACACACATACATACATATATATATACAACAGGCTTCTTTCAGTTTCCATCAACCAAATCCACTCATAAGGATTTTGTCAGCCCAAGGCTACAGTAGAAGACACTTGTCCAAGGTGCCATGTAATGGAACTGAACCCAGAACCATGTGGTTTGGAAGCAATATTCTTACCACACAGCCTAGATATATAAAAAAAAGATCTGCTCAATCAACAACAACATAAGCACAATAACAATAAAGAGCAAATGAGAAATTTCAGGGTGATTAGCTCAGTGGTAAAATTTACAAAATACATCCAATAGAAATGTAGAGTTAACCACTGTTTTTGGTTGGTCATAAGTGGTCTTTATAGAACAGAAAGCTACTGAAATTGGAATGGCATTTAAAATATTGCTAAAATATTCTCCACGATATTTTTTCTAAATGAGAGAAAGCAACTCCAAAATAGAACCAGCTTCAATATGACCAGTAAACAATTCTTTCTCCATAAAAAATGTTATGACAGGCTGTATTTACTAAAGTTTTAGGATAGGCTTTTAGACCATTGAATTGACTCAGTTATATTAAAAAATGCGTGGAGGCGCAATGGCCCAGTGTTTAGGGCAGCGGACTCGCTGTCATAGGATCGCGGTTTCAGTTCCCAGACCAGGCGTTTTGAGTGTTTATTGAGCGAAAACACCTAAAGCTCCACGAGGCTCAGCCAGGGGATGGTGGCGAACCCTGCTGTACTCTTTCACCACAACTTTCTCTCACTCTTACTTCCCGTTTCTGTTGTGCCTGTAATTCAAGAACTACGTTAAGGGTACACGTGTCTGTGGAGTGCTCAGCCACTTGCACGTTAATTTTATGAACAGGCTGTTCCATTGATCGGATCAACTAGAACCCTCAACGTCGTCAGCGATGGAGTGCCAGCATTAAAAAATGCATGGTTCATATTTTGTAGGTAGCCTTTATTTTGTTTTTGCATTTTTTCATCCATAGTGTTTTACAAGCTAGTAATTATAGTCACATTTGCTTCAAGGTACACCATTAAGTGATTTATTTACACATTCACCATTGGTCCTACATTTATATTTCTAAATCTGAGCATATAAGTAGTATATATTTTATCAGTCTTTGTACACTGAAATAGATTATTTGTTATAAGTTAGTGTGATGTTCCACTGTTTTGATTATATCACTTACCCTCAGTATAACCTTAATACAATAAATAATATTGATTTCTTATTCAGCACAAAGCCTCGAATTTTGGGGAAGAGGAACTCAATTATATCAAGCTCAGAATTTGATTGGTGCTTGAGTTTATTGAACCCTGAAGTTGACTTAGGCAAGATTTGAATTCAGAATGTAAATAACTTGAACAAATACTGCAAAGCATTTTGTCTGATGTTTTAACAAATTTGACCAATTCATTAGCTGACAACTAATAATAATATTAACATCATTCATAATTCATTTATTCTCAAAAACTTATGAAATTTAGACTTTGCCAGTCTCTCTCTCTCTCTCTCTCTCTCTCTCTCTCTCTCTCTCTCACACTCACACACACACACACACACACACTCCTTCAACAGCTTTGACAATGAAATTACAGTCAAATTTCTCTCAAACCAGAAAACATTATGCTGAAAAATTCAGGATAGCCATGGCTTGAATGCTTTTATCAAGGATAACTTAAACAAGTGCCAACTTCAGATAGATAATCATCAATAATAATGGTGAAATTTATGATAGATTCAACAGAAGAAAATACAATGGTTGATTAAAGAAATTCCAATTTGTAATGTAAATCAATTTTTATTTCACAAAATGCAGCTAAACTTCACATAGAGTTTCCCTATGTATATTTTAAACATCTTGAACATCATGTAGGAGCTTTTAGCAAAATTCTTTTTCTTAAATATATTTACACATATTTAAACAACTTAGAATTGATAAAGATTAAATAATTTTAAATGAAAAGTTAAAACTAAAAATATATTTGATAAACAACAAAGACTTTTTCTTATGATTTATTTAATATTGTGCATGTTTTGTTTTGTTTTTGTTGGTTTTCTTTTCTGCTTCACTGGAACAAGAATTTAATAAATTGTAAACTGTTCTATGTAATTTGGAATTTGGTGTAAAATATTAAAAGAAAAGTTTGTTACATTTCATTACCATATTTAGTTAAAGAACTGATAAAATAAAAAATACTAATAAAGTAAAGAAAAATTAGAATTAGGTTTTTAAAGTAGATTTTAAAATAAGGCAAGCAAAAGAAAAACAGTGAGGAAATCAAAATATAAAATATTTACTGAATGAAAGAAATTATTAAAAACCAATATGTTGAAGAATTGCTTCTTTTTTAAAAAAAAAAATTGACATGAATCAGAGGAGTTTGAGTTACTGGTTACACATTTACATTTTCAACTAAATTGTTATCAATCACCAAGCTTTTGAAATAATACAATGAACTGACAAAATATTGTTCTCTTTTGCTATTTAAGACATTATGTTCCTTCAGTTATTAAAAAGATTTATGAGTAATTAGGGCATCCTTTTGTTTTTCAAGTTGGACAGTGAATCATCCAAAATGCAAATCAAAGTATCAACCTGATAACCACTTCTGGTCTGAATGCAGCAATGACTGGCAAATACATCTGAAGGATTACCTGCCTTTATATATCATTGGTCAATGACTTAAAGGCACTTGGCTCACCATAAAAAAACACGTTTTTCAATTTAAATAGTGAAATAACAGCAATGAGATAACAATAATACATAAAAAATATATTCTACAGATTGTATGATGATTGGTTACAAAGAGCATGGTAGTGAGATGTGGTCCCTGGAATCAGAGAAGAAATGAGGGGAGCATGATCTACTGGATGTGTAAATTGAGGTTGCACGAATGACTCAGCACAACTGAGCTGAGAGGAAACAGGAGATAAAAGGAATTAGATAGTGTTCAAGAGCTACTACACTGGTACAAGCATAAAAATTATTTTAATCAAACAGCTGTACCTCTTTTTTATGTATTTGCATGGACTAAAGCCCCATGTATTAACATCTTAAGAAAATGACTAAAGAAGGCAAGGACTTATACAATCAACTTATGAAGCTGCATGGTTCAGTGGTTAGAGCGTAAGGCTCACAATTATGAGATAGTGAGTTTGATTCCTTGACTGGGCTGTGTGTTGTGTTTTTGAGCAAGATACTTCCTTTCACGTTGCTCCAGTTCACTCAGCTGTAGAAATGAGTTACATCACTGGTACCAAGCTGTATCAGTCTTTGCTTTCCTTTGGATAACATCAGTGACATGAAGAGAGGAGGCTGGTAAGCATGGGCAGCTGCAGGTCTTCCATAAACAACCTAGCCTAGACTTGTGCCTTGAAGGAGAACTTTCTAGGTGCAATCCCATAGTCATTCATGACCAAAGAGGAGTCTTACATGGTAGAACTGGAACTACTAATTAACATAAGTGTCAATACTTTATTTTTAATATCAGGCACATGTCAATAGGAATTTCAGTCCACATAGTATCAAGGTATGATATAATATATGTAACCTGTATAGTAAATATATAAACAGGGCTAATTTCTCCATAGATTGAAAAAAATGATGAACAACCTTAATTGATTTTCAAAACTTATTGGGTTCTCATTAAAAGTGTCTCTATCAATTTGACCAATCCCAGAGAAACAAGCAGCCAATCTGTTTATATACACAATTCCAGTAGCTAGAGAGAATGAGCTACTAATTTGCATACCATGAGTGTTAACACATTATTTTTAATATTAGGGGCCTGTCAACAGGGACCTCAACATGAAATTATGTTGAACCTTGTTATATCATCATTTTCTGCTCACTGATATCACAATATGTAATTAATATTCTAATCTTGACAAAGACATATTGCTTTTGCTTTTGAAAATGTGTCTAAAATTTAAGTATTGCATCTGGTTTAAATATCTTACTTCTCAGAAAAATTATGTCCCCTCTAAACACCCAGCACCTTCTTGATATTTGTCACACTTTCGCAATGCCCCCACCCAAGAGTGCTCTGCTACCTAAAAATCATTATATTATAGTTTGGTTTATGGAGCTAGATATTAAATATTCTTTAAAAAGATTACAATTCCACAATCCAAGATTTAAATTTGAGGAATACAAAAAGTATATGTTATATTTTACTGAATATGAATATTAAAAAAATTGACATAAAAACATTTTAAAATAAGAAAAATATATAAAATTTGGAGTGAAAGAGTTTATTTAAATGACAGTTGTACTATGACAGTTTAAAACAGAGATTTTCTTGTTAAGTGAAATAAAGTAAATTAGGATTAGAAGTTTGCCAAAGATTATCATTTATCAGAGAACATTGTAAATGGGATAGAATAACTCAATTAGAAAAAGTTCAATCGACTTAATTGGCATCAAACTTAGTTTAAACCATTTTACATAAACTTCAGAAAATAACATCAAAAGCAGAAGACTTTTGGAGAAATATCACTGGCCATGAATTGATCTTTTTAAATGTATATCTATATTGTATTCTAGTTGTTAAAAAATCAATACTTTATTGGCAGGTTCCAAAATGCAGAAATGGTGCCAGTTTAAGAAATCTGCACAAAATCTGGCAACAGTGCTTGAGCACCAGAATTATTTAGAAGACTATTCAGAAAGAAATTTCAAAAGATGAATGAGTCACTTCATTTATATATATATATATATATATATATATATATATATATATATATATATATATAAGAATATTCAGTAACATAAGACTCTTGTAATCATTATAGATAACTGTCTCCATTGGTGATATTTTCGAGGAGTCATGAGATGATTTTGATCCCACTGTTATAAGGTAGTAAAATACAAATTATTATATACTGCTCCTACTTATACTGAACCAGAACTCCCCATATTATCTAATAACAAACTGAATGAGTTAAATTTCACTGCTGGAGCCCCCAACACTGGACCAGCAATGATATGAACAAATCACTATTTTATATCACAGGATGTCTTCATATCAAATAACTCAGTTACTCTTTCATCTTAAAAAAGGTTAATTATATATACAACATAAACTGTAATTGTTGTGACAGCCTCTATAGCAGTACTTCGCAAACTGTACACTGCAAGACATAAGGAATATCTAGATGTACATGAATTTTTTAAATATAATTTAAGGTTTAAGAAAATCTACACTAATGCTTGAGCATCTTGAAAAACATTTTATTCATAATTCATTTATACATAAAATAAGATCAGCAATACCCACCACCTACCACACAAAAAAAAAAACTTTTGATTTTTTTTTTTTTTTGTTTTAACTTCCCATTTAAAGTGCAGCAATAATTTTTCACTTTATCTCCAGAATGCTACAAAATCAAAACAAACTGAGCATTTGATTTCTATAGGGGTCACTCTGCCTACTTGAAATAGCAGCCAAGTTTCCCTTCATGCTACAAGCTACCATCTAAGAATTAAAAAAAAAGGCATGAAACACTGGATAGTGTATTCGTAGATACACTACATTTGAACTAGATAAAGCTTCATAACTTTAATGTCAATCATGGGATATACAGTTGGGGTTCTCCCAAGTTTTTTAATTAGCTACCTTAACAGTAAAGTCAACTGGAGCACATTGTGTTAATGTGTAAACTATATGAAAATATTATCAACATTTATATGTAAACTGGTAAAGATACATAAAAAAATATACTACTCTTAAGACAAGCATGAGGCTTTATTTTATTTTTAAAAAGATACTTATTTTTGTATTTAAAAATTTAATACTTGTAAAAGTGGTTTATACAAAACAAATTAGTTGAAAATAATTTATATCATCACAGTTGTTAGTGTCTTAGGATTTCAATTTCTATCTTTTTTTTTTTTTTGTAACAAATAAACCTTCCACTTCAAGTATTTTGTTTGCTTTTATTTCTCTACTCAATTTTAAAAAAAAACTCAATGATAATTGAAGGTAAATAAAATATAATGTTGAAATCTTTATTTCAATGTCTTACATAAACCTCTCTAATAAAATAAACAACAAAATGGTACCTTGCCAGATAAAACATTTTATTAAAACTATAATGAAAAAAAAAACCAATCCATTTGAAAATTTACCACAAAAGCCTTTTTATTATTACTATTTACCTAAATATATTTATGCTTGTTTTCACTACTAATTAATTAATTTACACACACACACACACACACACTGACATGATAGCTGCCTCTGGTTTTCATGACATCCACTGCCTGATTGTTCTTTTAAAGCAGCAGATATGGCTTTTCAGCACTGGTAGGAATCTACATTCTATTGAACAATGATGGTGCAATAATGGGTGCCTCTTGCAGCAGGTGTTCAGAAAATTATTATCCATACTGGTTGATACATATCTTTATTCCCTCATGGAATTTTTCATTGACTGTTTTACCTTTTTCAGCTACAAAGTGCTACAGTATGCAACACATAATAGAAATACCAGTGCCTGAAGCTTTTTAAAGTGAAGAAAGACCTTGCACAGGACCAATCTCATTCTCTAAACAATGGATGCATTTGCCCAAAAAGAAGAGCTAGCTTTCATCATTGATGCAAATGAAGTCACAGGTGCCACATCAGAGTTTTCTTCTTCCTAGTGAGATATCTAAACCCAGACTAAGGTCTCTCACTGTCAACTCTTGATGGGTTTTGGTTTTGTCTTGTAGGGTATCCAATGACAACCACCCTCCTTTCTAAGCAGGCTTGATAAGGATAAGGTTGCTGGTTTAGTTGTCAACAGCCCAATCATGCAACAGATTGTACTGGGTTTTAAATTACTAGTAGCACTGAGAGTGACCTGACTGACTGACTGACAGACAAACAGGCAGGCAGGCAGGCAGGCAGGCAAGCAGACACATATTCTGTAGACAAGAGAGAAAGCCAGTCAATCACTTTGTGCCTTTAAATTTTATGTCTTACATCTGTTCATAGTGTTTCTTTCTGCTACCAACTAAAATATATTTCATCTTCATCCTCTAAGGCTACTGAGGAAGTAGGGGGGGCAATAGTTTTAATCAAATTATATTAGGGTAAAATTTATAAGAGGGGTACTGTTGCTGAGTATTATTTGACAGCTGTAAATAATTTACTAAACTTCTATAACTAATGATCCTGGGAAAGACATGAAATATTACTGTTCTCATTTCTTCTTATTAAATCCTATGCTTCCTAGCTTTTTTGGAAGACAAGAAAGAAAGAACTTGAAAAAATTCTGCATCATTACATAGTCATAGTAAGCTACACCAAACAATAATCCTGCTTTTAAACAAACATTAAGTAGGGATTTTAAGAAATAAGTATTTCGCATTTTATAAAGGTTATTTGTATCTGTGTGAATATGCTGCTAGACACATTGTAAAGAGATTCCTTTTTTGATATCCCCAAAGTTATTAGCAGCTTTGAAAATACTACTAATTCACTAATTTTAAAGGCCCATGATATGAAAGTGTATTTGGAAATAAGATGCAAATATCTCTAAAGAAGAAATACATATATTGATTTTTCTCCTCCCATTTTCAAACCTTTAGATTATAACATTTTCTCAAAACTATTTAAGCATAAACCTGATAATTCAAGACAACAGCAAATTCTAAAAAAAAAATTATTTTTCTATTTTCTGTTTTTAGTGCATGCCTGTTTCTATATATGTCTAACACATAAATTCATAATTCAAAGTGGAATAAAATCAAAAATATATGGAAAATATACAAAACTAAAATAAGAATTTCACAACTTATATGCATTTACATGGTGAATTATAAAGATTTTCTTTAGATTTCTGATAATTAATGATGCAATTAATTTTCAAAATACATTAATTACTATTAAACTTTTCATGTTTCAATTTTAAAATATTTTCATTTCTAACATTAGTACAATGCCACACATTTAGGAGAAGATAGAGTAAACTGGTCCAAGTACATGAATAATAAAATGTAAGGTTGATTTTGGCAGGATTTGAACACTAAATAGGCCCTCCTAAACCAGTGAGACTGATGCCCTTAATGTTTATTGAGCTCTGTAAGTAAACACCTGTGAGAAAGACATGAGCAGAGAGAAGTTTGGGTGGGGCCAATGTTCTGCAAAGAGATGTAAGTAAATGCCACGAGGTATTTTATATGACACAATTCTGCTAATACAAGAATATATTGCAATAAAAATATATTGCTGTGAAAAATAATTTTCTGATCTTCAAACTGAAAGTTTAGTTCTCAAACTCATTTGTAGGATCTTTAAATAACTTGATACCAATAATGAGGAATCAGATACATTATTATCAAGAAGCAAAAGCACGAATTCTAAAACTAACTGAAAAGAGTGAGAAAATGCTAAACTGGTCCCTGCAGTTGATTAGCTTTAGGTCAATCAAGCAGATATATGTAATCAAGGTCATTCCAGCCAAAACCATACATCATTTTGTATACCTATAACTATTTTGTCCAGTGTGCCTTCCTTGTTTTTAACACAGTTGAGTAAAATTTTCAAATTTACATTGGTAGCCCTTGAGAAACAAACATCATCTAAATGTCATAGATTTTATCAATACATTCATTTGTAAAATACTTGTTGGATGAAAGCCTAAGTTGGCTACAACAGGATTTGAACTTAGAATTAAAAGAAGTATAACTAAAGGCTGCAAGTAACTTTGAAAATTTTCCAATTTTGTCAACCCACAGCCCTGTGAAATATTAACAGTCAATTTCATAATTTAAACATCTATAAAATATACTTTTACTATGAGATCATGGTAATTTGAAAAAGAATTAAGGAACCTTCAACTAAATTTATATCTTCTTATTATAACTAAATTATCTATACTTTATTTCATCTTAGATCGAAAAAAATCACTAAAATCTGGGAAATAATATCATTAAAAGAGTGTTATCTTATCCCAAGTAAAAATTTATTTCGATACTATAAAGGACAGAACCAAACACTACTTTTATGAGCAATATATCATATTTATAATGATCACACATTTGCACATACACTTCTTTTATCATTTCTTTTACTTATTTCAGTCATTAGACAGCAGCTATACTAGAACAGTTACTTTGAAAGATATCCTGGGTTTTATAATAAGAATGCCTCCAACCACTTTTACTTTACTCTTGTGTGCGAGTGCTTGATTGTTGATATTCCATGCTTGACACTGCCTTAAAGAATTTTTAGTCGAACAAATCAAACCCCAGTACTTACTTTTAAGCCTGGTACTTATTCTATTGGTCTCTTTACCAAACCTCTAAGTTATGGGGCCATAAACAAACCATCACCAGTTGTCAAGCAGCAGTGGGGTACAAACTCAGACACAAAGACAAACACACACATATATACAACAGGCTTCTTTCAATTTCCATCTACCAAATCCACTCACAAGGTTTTGGTCAGCCCAAGGCTATAGTAGAAGACATTTGCTCAAGGTGCCATGCAAAGGTGCCATGCAGTGGGACTGAACCTGGAACCATGTGGTTAGAAAGCCAACTTCTGACAACACAGCTGCATCTGCACCACACTTGCACACAAAATATAAAGAAAATCACAAGATTTAATTAAGCTAGAGACTGGATTGCAATGCCCATAACAACTCCACAAGATATGTAACAATTCCAATTAAGATATATTAGCAGAATGAATTTTTTTAAATAACTGTATATGTGCGCATCAGTTGTGTTTCCTGAATGCTGTGCATGCCTAAGACATGCAAATGAATGCAAATAACAAATCATACTCTAATATACATCTTTTATTTAAGGTAAATTAATAAAAAGTAAACATGGTGCATACATGCTATATCCAGTCTACTTCAGTTATATGATTTTCATTTTTATGATTGCATATTCTGGTTTATCATGAATCATTCCTAATGCATCACAGTTTGAAGATGGCTTGACTAGCCAAAACTTCAAAGTCACTGTCAACAATATTAATCTTGTTTAAGAATAAAATATATACACATAAGCCTGTCACACACACATATATATTGGGCCATCCCATAAATAATGCAGTTTTTTATGCTTTTATTCTTCAAAATTAAGATAAACAAAGTTCTTTTGTAATCTAAAATACACTCCCTTTCATTTTCTACAATGCTCTTCTATCTATCTAGTAGACCTGCAAGACTGCTTCTTCCAAAATTCACTTGACCATGATGAAAAATACTCCTCCAGTACTATTCTCACCTCGTCTACAGAATTCATATTTCTTCTGTCCAAATGATTTCGAAGACTGCAGAATAAATGATAATCAATGCCCAGCAAATATGGTGAGTGGGGCATCGTTTCCCATTTAAACTGCTCCAGCCTTTCGAATGTCATCCTAGCTGTATGTGACCAAGCATTATCTTGATGGAAGAACACCTTTCATCTTGAAACCAAAGATGGCCATTTTACTTCTACTGCTGATTTAAGCCACTCAAGCTGCTCGTAATAGATCTGTTATCATTTGGCTTGGGTTTAAAAGTTCAAAGTTGACTAAACCTTTCATATCCCACCAAACAGATAACAACACTTTAAGTAGGTGAAGACCTTCTTTAGCCTGGGGTGCTGGTGTTTCTCCTTTCCCTACCCACTGTCTTTGGTACTTGACATCTTTATAGAGAACCTATTTCTTGGCACCAGTCACTATTCAGTTCAAAAAAGGTTCATTCATGAGACATAACAGTAAAGAAGAGTGCACATTCACTCTCTGCGGACGATTAGACTCGGAAAGTCTGAGGAACCCATTGACCCAATTTGATGACTTTTCTGATGGAATGCAAGTATCGTTGAATGGTTGAATGACCAAATCCAAGCTTCTCTGCTAGTTCCTCAACAGTTACAATGGGATTTTGTTTCATCAGGGTTTGCAGAACATCTTCGTCGAGCTCTACAGATCTTCCAGAACAAAGCTTGTCTTAGGCCCGGAATTTCTGGAACCATTATTGACACTAGCCTATGCTTATTTTCCGACCCCCATATACAGCATTAATATTCCTCGAACTTTCAGTTGCGTTGCTACCTTTATTGAACTCATAATGCAAAATATGCCAAATATGCTCCTTTGTCACTTCCATTATTGCTTAGAAAAAATAAATGTTAAAACTGAACTTCAAAACTTGCACTATGAATAAGTACAAGGTAAAATTACTACCTGCTTTTAAAGCAAGTTGATGCAGGTAGTTTATCCCATCCCCCTTCCGACTTTGAGTTCATGCAATTGAAAAAACCACATTATTTATGGGGTTGTTTTCACTGTCCATTTTTTCCTGTCTTGTTTTGTGTTTGCTACTTTGGTATTCTCTGTTTAGTGGGTTGATCCACTACTCAGGAAGAAACAATTCTAAGAGTGCGTCCTGCCTTATCTTCGAAATGCCTAGTTTAGAATAAAGGCAGCTGATGAAGAATTAATCCAAGTGGCTACTTGTTTTTCTATGTGTTCGTTCCGTTGTCTGTAGTTCATTTTTCTAATGTCCTGTAACCCAAATATGCATCTATATACACATGTAGATGTAAGTATGTACATATATGTGTGTATACATGCTTATATATCCGTTGTACACACACACACACACACATAAATATGTGTGTGTGTGTCTTTGTTTGTCCTCCACCATTGCTTGACAACTGGTGTTGGTGTGTTTACATCCCATAACTTATCAGTTCAGCAAAAGGGATCAATAGAATAAGTACAAGGCTTAAAAGACAAAACAATTCTGGGGTTAATTCATTTGATTAAAAATTCTTCAAGCTGCTGCTCCAGCATGGTCACAGTTTAATGACTGAAACAAGTAAAAGATAATGAGTATCCTGCAATACACCTTCCGTCCTTTTAATAACACCTGTAATTATGCTTTAGGATCATTCTTCCACATGTTGATGATCCTGCTACTCATTAAACATTACTTTGTCTTTCTCTGAATGGCTGACATTTATTTAATCAGCATAATTTCCCTATCACACATAACTCAGCTCATTTCATCATCATTACCATGTAATAAGAATTTTGACATATTTATGATAGAACCATGTTAATACTTGCAATTCTTTCAGGGTGGGGCAGAGTTATTCATTTTTTTTTTTTCTTAGGAGGGAGCAAACAGGATCATATCAATTACAGATGATGTCTATAGAGAGATGATTATGATGACAATAACTAGGTAGGATGAAATATCTTCAATGCTATAAATTTTTGGTTTGTTGGGAGGGGAAATATTATCACACAGTGGAAAATGATGACAGCTCTCCACAGTTTATAATGGGCATCTGACTTCTTCTTTGCTATCAGCTATGCCTGCCAATAAATGTGAGAAAGAGGAAGGGGAGAGGAGAAGAGAGAGAGACAAACAGAAAAAAAGAGAGACAAACAGAGAGAAAAAGAAAGAGAGAACTTCGTGACTGAGAGCAAAAAAAACTGCAAGTAACCTCACATGCTCTCACATACACAACTTGTAACAAACACTCTCATTTACTCTAATTTGCACACTGAACCTCTACAACCAAGGACCTTCTCTCTTGACATAATCAAAGGTAGCATATCTCATTGAATGGTGAATAAGAGTCAATGGTACAGAACAAGGTAGGAACTGGGAATTAGCAGCAATCAGGATTGTAGATGTGAAGAACAGGATAATGATTGAAGAATGTTAAAATGTTGAAAAAGATGAAGATTATTATGGTGATGATTAAAAGTATTATAACATCAATGAGGTTCATTGGAAACTACTTGTTCCTCATTCAGTTACACTCCAAACAATCCTAGTTTATGATTCAGCAAAAAGAAATAATTCATAATAGAAGAATTGAGTTGTTTCAATCTAAGACTGAAGTGTGTGTCTTTAATAATCTTGCAGATAATAAATTACTGCCAATCCTTCTTCAGACTTGCAGCAAGTTTGTAATTGCATACATCACTGCTTAATTCACATTGAACTGGATTGATTTTCAGCAGTAAACATTTTCAAACAGAAAAAAAGATAATTTGTATTTTTAATGAATAGTGAAAACCAAAAGAAAGTTATATAAAACCTATCTATTATCCTTCCTTCTTTGTTTGTTATATATATTATATACATATATATACACACACACACTCATCAAACATACTGCCATTATAAAAATACATAAACTATAAGTGTAACATTTTTTCTTTATGCCAATACATGAACAACAATATAATAAATCAAAACATGAAGCTAGCTACATCACTCCCAGGTATGAGTTCATTCAAAATCTATATTTAAACCGAGAAGATGTAAGGTTAGATATATTCTTGATTAGTCATTACGATACATAGGTAAGTGTTATAAATTACAATTTATTGCGAGTGTTACAGTCTTAAACAGAAATGGCAACCAAATCTTCCTCAAATCACAAACTACCATCATAGAGTTGAAAGACAACATAATGTAGTCCCAGATATACTATGTTTGAAAAAAAAAAGGAACAGTCACAATTGGAACTCTATTTCACAGTGAAATAGCTGCATGAACACATTCACATGGACAATCACTCAGTGTTAGGATAAAACATATATACATACATATATAACATCATCATTTTTATGCTTACTTTCCATGCTGACATGGGTTGGGTGATTTGACAGGATCCAAAGGATTAGAGGATCACATCGTACTCCAAAGTCTCTTGGAAATAGCTCAGAAGAGAGAGAGTGGTGACTGACAGTACAGAAAAGGTGATATATGGTTTGTAACAAGTTCTGATTTCATTACAGCAGCAGAATAATGCCATAGAGAGGTGAGTGATAGAGGGAAGAGGAATATATGCTTGTGTGATGAGGAACCTATGTGCATGCACACACACACACACACACACACAAAGCTAGATTAAGCGGTGCAACAACTAAGCCATTACTTTACAATTAACACAATAACACATCCAACTTCATCCCACTTCTACTCACTTTTTCTCCTTCTCTCACTATTCTTATTTCAAGCATTCTTCTCTCATTTGTGTTGGTATGGTCACTCAATATATATATATATATATATATATATATATATATATATATACTGTTGTGTCTGGGGAGAGTCATTTTCTTTTTGTGCCTTATAATTTAAATGACTCTCCCCAAACACAACAGAATATGCTTCAACACATGAATTCACATGAAGAATCTTGCAAACCAAATCCAAAAACGAAATATATATATATATATATTGGGGGGGGGGGTATTTACAAGCCTGTGCAAGCAAAAACAAACAGCCTACAACACTCAGAGAAAGTCATCACCCACCCCTACAAGTTGGACACCTTTCCCTAAGCATTAAAACTCTGCAAAACCATCCGAGAGGATATCATCTTGCATTCCTCCCTAACAAAACTAAATGATATCCACTTGCAATCTTGACAGAGCATGCCAAATTCGCATTGATTCTATAAGAGAGACCTCAAAACATTTTCCAATGTTGCCATGCCAATCTTGTCTTCTTCAACAGTGCAGAGACAATCACTACATGTCAAGAAAACATTATCATACCTGACCCCGCCACTTCAGAATGAACGTTACACAACTAGAACCCTCATACGCTTAGCTTCACTATCACCAAGTGTCTCTTCTAGCAAATGTACCTCCACAAATTCCACCCTTCTTTTTCCCACTAATTACTTCAGTCTTTGCTCCTTAGAGCTGACTGGTCTTGAGCCATAATCATTTAGGCACTCTTGAGTGACTCATGCAGTTCTTGTTTTTCTTTAATATGGTCTGTTGTCTATGTTTCTAATATGGTTGGATAATATTTTTTTTTCAGTATACTTTACACTTCACTTGGACCAATATATGCTTGCTGTTTCACAGTTGCTATCTCAATCTTTCAAAAAGCCAGTTGATTTTACTATTTCTGTAATCTAGTTTGTCACAAAGTTAAATATATGTAAAATATATTAAACCTATAATAAAACTATTAGGCCAATCTATCTGCCAGCCAATTTACTGCTAGAAAGAAAAAAAATGAGACAAATTTCTATAAAGTTTTATATGGACTTCTTTGTCTATGAAGACACTTTTTTTATGTATCTCACAAAAAAAAAAAAAAATGGTTCTATCTTCTTCAGTGTAGTAACATTAGTTTGCCACATCTCCAAAAGGTTAAAGTATGAAGAAAATAGAAATACATACAAATTTATTGTGCTAATAATTAGATGATTAAGTTCATGCAGTTTCATTGTTTATAGATGATAAGTGCCTCAAGCACACAGAAAGATTCTAAATCAACTATTAAAACTTACATACATCTAGGTAATCTACTGCATAGCTGGTTTCTATTTTCTTTTTTTTTTTGTATGATAAACCATTTACTAAAAATACTGTGGGTTTCCATATCAAAGGTAACTATGTAAAGCTAAATAGGTATTTAGAAAAGCTAGAACAGTGGAAAAATTATGAAATAACTATAGTATCATAATCCTCCAAAAATTATAAATATCTTTTAAATATCAGCCTTCTATTAGCACATAAGAGAAATCATTTATATCATACATTAGCGTTAATTAATTGCTTGATTCTTCATGATCAGAGGCTTTCATCAATAGATAATATTATTGAATTCAGAAAAGTCACGGTATTCATGCCTTTCCTAAGGGTAACAGAAGAATGGATGAAATAGTTACTACAATGCATTGAATATAGGTCATACCATAATTTGCAGGGAACTTACCACCTTAGCTATTGTGCTCACAGTTTATATATTACATAAAGCTTTTATGTCTGGAAAAACAATTCTAGTGTTAGCATAATGATTATAGCAGATGGTAAATAAACAAGGAATTCTCACAAGATAAAAAAGAAAAACCACTAACAGCAAAGATATTTTTAAATTTTCTCAAAAAGCACCAGCCACAAACTCTTCTAATACTAAACAAAGAGCAGGATTTAGTCACTTGTAAAGCCCCACATTTCAGGTCTATTCAACCAATGCTTACGTGGAAATAGTATGACAATAATTATTAAATACACACACACACACACGCATATATATATAAACACATACGTGCCATCTCTTTCCTCTTTTCAAGTGAGAGATTTATTTCAGAGGTCTTTAAAAATCTAGTGATTGGTGTCAGTGACAACAAGGAATGTCAATCATCATCACCATTTCACTCAGGCAGTGTCAAGCATGGAATATCAACAATCAAGCACTCACACACAAGAGTAAAGTAAAAGTGGTTGGAGGCATTCTTATTATAAAACCCAGGATATCTTTCAAAGTAACTGTCCAGTAAGTATTAGACAACATGGCTATTCTTAATGGTAATGTAAGGCTTGTTTATTTCAAGAGTAGTGATTAATAAAATACCAAAATAAAAATTAGGTTTATTCCAATAATGTTTATTTGTATAGTTTTGCCTTTCTTTGTTGTTATTTTTATGTAGCAAAGTGACAGCATTTTTGTTCTTAAATAGATGTACTGAGCTCTAATTATAGAGCTGGAGACCAGTAGTTGGGAAAACAAACTTAAAACTCTATAGATATTTTCTATCTCTTGGTGATTGATAAAAATAATATGATACTGTTAATTTAAAACACTAAGAATCAATGTAGGCTGATATAAACAACAACTACAACAAAAAAATAAGTAATTATAAGCAATTCTTTCTAGAGAAAACAGTTAACATTGACCTTTTTCTTGACAAAAAAAAATGTAGTGTTAAAGTGATATGAATAAGAAAAAAAATTAATGTAAACTGAAATGAATATATCTGGATATCTGATTGAAAATAAACATACTGGATAGGGAAAACGATTCTTGAATCCAGAAATTGTTTACCAACAGCATTAAAATAATGTATGAGGTGAAATTATATATCATGTACCTATCCTCAACAAGAGGAAAAACGTAAGTGTAGATGATGATGGAGCCAACTACCTGCTGTTTGCCAGTTTATAAGATTTATACAATATTCTAATGCAATCCAGTAGTCTCGTGCCAATGTCTAGTGAATCATAACTTGCCAGATGCATGTGCCTCCACAAGGATTAAGAATAAAAATGTAATGTACTTCAAAAGCTGTATCATTCAAAGCCTAGTGAATGCAAATCATATCTCATGGGCAACATTTGAAGACTTTGTGTTTTGCATAACTATAAAATCCTCAACAGCTCTGCTAGTATATATCTATTCATCAATTCCCAATGGTAGATCAAAGGTATCCTTTTATTGGAAGCAAATGAAAATATAAAATAAATTTGACCTAAGAATATCAGAGCTAATTTTTAATAACAGTTCCTTTCAGCTAACATCAATTTTAGTGATTAAACAATAGCAATAGCAATACAATAAGCTTAATCTTTTTTAACAGAAAATATTATTCAATACATATGTTACAAAAAGAAACTAATGTTCAGTAGTAAATTACATTATATAAAACTGTTTATACAAACCAATGAGAGAGCCCCAATGAAGTCATTCAATTAGCGAGAAATAGCAACCAAATCTCACTCCATTTACATCCTGATGTCTTAAAAACAGAATGCATTAAATAATATGGCCCTGATTAGCCTGTGTCAAGAAAAAATTCTAGATGTAATATGTAAATAACAACTATTAAATATTCCAATTTAATGCTCATGTCTATATAATTACAAAATAGCATTATGCAACGTAGGTACTTCAAAATACCCAACACCAATATCTACACATTCAAGCTGACCACAACACTCCATATGCAGAGAAAGCTTGAAATTGAAATAGAAGACAAGGAAAAAGGATGTGATGGTGAGATAACTGTTGACAATTTTTTTTATAATCACCAAGTTATATTACTAAGCAAAGCTCATTACATAGTTTGTTTAGCTAAACATAGCCAAAGAGTCAAAATCACTTAATCCAATAATTCATATTTGAAAATTTGGAAGCAAAAACATTTTTTAAATTAACAAATATTTCTATTCAAGGAATTGAAAAATGGTTGTGAAACTGAGTTTTTTTTTTGTGAGTTCTTTTTTTAATGTAGTGTAGAGCTTAGTAAAGATTTTGATCACTTTTGATGTTAGAAATACTGATGAACATTCTTCTTCTTTTGTAACATGAGTTCCTTAACAAGTAACTGTTAGAAAACAACTGCAAGCTAACCAAATTAATTACTGGCATTTTTTCCTGATTATTTTTCTTCCTTTGTTCTTTATGTTTTTTTTAGAAAGCTGTTCTAGCCAATAAATAAGTAAATAGATGTTTTCCTTTGGTATGTATTCTCTCATTGCATTTTTCAGTATTTTTTACATTGATACAATAATCAAAAGAAATCAAGGACTGGCAAATAATGATATTGTTGTGAAGAGACTATTGACAATAATGTATAATTAACTTTCAACTTCAGTACAGTTGAGTTAACATGAAAAAAAAAAAAGAGAAAGCCTCAGTGAGAAAATAAAAAAATGGACAAGAATAAGAATAGTGAGAGATTATGTGAAGATGAAACTGAAGGAAGAAATTAATGAGAAAACAAAGGGTAAGCCAGAAATTAATTAGAAAACAAGGTTTAGACAGAACAGATGTGAACAAGTAGAACATTGGGAAAATGATAAAAAGTAAAGAGCGAAAGAGAAATTAACCTGAGAGTAAATTTGTATATAAGAGACTAAAAAGAGATTTCAATGTTCAGATTAAGATTTAAAAGATTTCCTGCCTTACAAATTGATGACCTGCTATAGTAAGTAAAGTCTACAAAAAGAAAAAAAAGAAAATGAAGCAAAAAGCAGGCATGGCTAACATCTTAAAAATGAAAGGACATACAAGATAATGTAGCACTAGACACACTGCCTTGTCATGACTGGAAGGCCTTACATCACAAGTTTTCTTAGTCAAATTGGTGTACAGACTAAACAACAATAGATGAAAATATAAAGACTTAAGAAGCTCACAGCTCAGCCATGTGGTTTAGGGATTAGTGTCAATGAGTGGCATTTTGGGTAAGAGTCTTCAACCATAACCTAGGGACCAATTTCATATGAAAGAAATTGATAAACAGAAACCATACAAATTCCTGTCATATGTGTGAGTTCATGTCTGTCTGTCTCCTTACCTGTCTTTACACTCTTGAAAAATATGGCTCTTTGCTTATGTCCAAAAACTTAGCAGTTACAGATCAATAAGTACCAGACTAACACAAGCATTCTGATTAATATGATCAATTAAAAATCTTTCAAAGTAATGCCCCAGCATGGCCACATTCCAGTCACTGAAAAAGGGAAAAAGAAAAATGACGAACTAATAAAAAGAGTCTTTACATAATTGCTTAACCAGCTAGCAGTTTTAGCCAAACCTCTCTCAAATCATAAAAATAGGACAAAAATAATGTAATGTTAGAGACACTGTCTTATCATAGCTGGAATGCTTCTCATCACAAGTCTTCTTAATCAAGGTTGGTTTGCAAACTAAATAACAAGACACATATAATCGTTAAGACTTAATTGTACTTCCCTTTTGGTACATCTACACATTATCTCTAAATGTTTTATCACAGGGTATCCTTCAGTCAGAGGCTGTCAGATTTGTTACATTTCAGTTTTCAAAATACTGTATAAAATTCATCAATAAAGTATATAACATCCTTTTTACACTTACTGATCTTTGTTGTTTCTCAGCTAGATACCATTATAATAAAAATGATCCACTCAACATATTCAGATTTTTAAATTCAAATATTCAAAAAAGACAGATTAATGAAACTTTCTAATGAAAGATACTATCATAAGAATTTTACAAGAGCTCACTCTGTGAACGATTTGCCATTAGGAGTAAAAGAATGCAATGTTTTGAGTGCTTGTTCATCAGGGAAAGAATATAAAAATTTCATCACCTAGGTCACAAAATTAGCAGATCAGAAAAATGAATGAAGGAGTTGGTGTGGTTAGAGAGAAAATGAAATCCAGTGAGACGTGGTGTAAGGGTTGATACAAGTAATGAGGGAACCAAACAATGATAGAGGAAGTATGAAAAAAAGGTGTAGTCAAATATTGTAGCAGGTGAAGGCCAAATCAGGTGAGGTAAGAACTGAAATGTAATATCAACATTGTTCATGGTGTTCATGAGGAATCCTTTGTTGGTTTTATTAATGAGCATTCCTTTGTTGGACCAACTAAACATCAAACTTGTTAAATTAATATGGAAGTGACTGAGTATTCCACAGACAACAATAACTTTTACATAATTCCCAAGCTGGATTAGCATGACAGAAACGCAAGTTCATGACATTCACACTGCTAAATTGTATGGATAACATTTAGAGAACTAGCAACAAGCTTGCCTCCCTGAACAAATTCTTTACATGTCTTTAAAATGGAAAAATATATGGTCCAAATGCTAAATTGTACATCAGTATCCTTGCAATTATTGGAGGTTCTGACCCAACAACAAGTGTCAACATTTTAGATTAATATAAGCAAGTAATGAAAATTATTTAATTTGATGTGCTAGGTAGTAAAAATAAATATTTTTATTGAAATTCCATGTTACTTACTGATCTGCAGTACCATCAAATGTTTTTGTTACAGAAAGCTTACCCAAACATCTTAGCACAAAATAGTCTTCAAAGTCAAAACTGAATATAGAAACTAAGAGTTACTGCAAAGATAAAAAGCTGATCACCTGCCCCCACACACATTTCAGCCTTTCATGTTGATAATGAAAACATGACAGATTTATTCCAATACATATCAAAATATATGTGAACAGGAAACAAAAGTAGACTACACTGATTCTCTCAATATTGCTTAGATTTTGACCAATGCATAACAAAACTATTAATGTATAAACATATTTTTTAGAGCTGTGTCTTTTTGAACTCATTAATAGTAACAAACCTTAATCTCTCGACAAATCTGACAATTCTTTTATACTTCCAATCTCCTTTAGATAACTTTATAAAGAAAGGACATAGGTTTATAAGAGAAATTCCAAAGAATTATTCATGAACAATTGTTAAAGATTCCAGAGCATTACTACAAAAACAAAATTATTACTTTAGAGCTTTGATCTTTTTCAATGACTGCCATTTTATAACTCAACATCGAAGTCTTATGTTGGTATGATATAGGGAAATATTGATTTCTCACAAAATTTTTAGGAGATGGATATACTCAGTCAACCTTGGATTATAACTGGTGCTTCTACAAAGCAACAAGGGAACCCTTACATAGTTGCTCAACCTGCAAGAAATACAAGCCAACTCTTACCTCAAACCATGCCTTTGCCAACTTAAAAAGGTTAGGATATATTCAATAAAACAGTCCAAAATATATTTTATTTGAAATTAAAATAAATAAATAAAAATTAATTATGCTTTGAATGCCTTCAAAGGAATTAAACTATACACTACTTCTTATGTTTCATTTCCAAATGTTCATTATCACTATTCAGCAGTTTCAAGACCATGGATCACTCAAATGCTATCAATGGTTAGCTAGTGAAAGTTTGGATGATCACAATGTTAAGAATTTCAATATCTCAGTAAAGATACAAGAGAAGTAGGTAAAGCTACAGCTTGTAGTCTATATTTACATTATCATGACATTGGGAACAAAGGCAGTGAATTGACACAAGTGTCAGAGCAGTGGTCGAAATACTTGTATTTCACACACCATTCATGTGTACATGGCGGAGTTACAACCCTCTCCATAATGGCTGATAGGCCTTGCTGGGATTTGAACTCAGAATACAAAAGGCCAGAACAAATATCACAAGGTATCTCATCCAATATCCAACAATTCCTGAAGTTCGTTGCCTTAGACTGATACTTTGATCAATTCTAAAAGGAAAAAAGGTGAAATTAATTTCAGCAGAATTTGAATTCAGAATGCAAAGAGCCATAATAAATGCTGTAAAGTCATCCAATGCTCTAGCACTTGTGCTAATTCCCTGGTATTGTTTCCAATGTTACAGTAATGTATATATAGACTATAGGCCATAGTTTTACCCTGCTTCTCTCTATCTTTATGAAGAAATCAAAATTCTTAACACAGTTATAATTCAAACTTCCACTCCTAAATTTCCAAAACATCTAAAACATCCTCAACCACTGCTTAATCATTTCTCTGACTAACTAAATCTCTTTTAAATATAAAGTAAACAAAATAATAAATGAAAAACAAAATGAAAGAAAAAAAAAACAAAATAAAGAATAAGAAGCAGCTTTATATCTTGTTTATGAATGCATCAGATCAGACATTTACATCTTGAAGGTATGTGAAATATATGTTCTGATGGAATGTAACATGACTTGGAGATATGTAGCATCAAAGAATTTCCAAATGTAACTTAAAATTATTTTAGTATTTGTTAATAAACAGAGCAAGCAACTAAAAATGTGCCACATATATATATAGCAATAGTCTTCTGTTGCATCAGTTTTGTTGATGAATATTCAGTTGTTTGATCAACTGAACTATCTGCCCAATGATGTGTAAGTGATTTACATTAATGTGTAAAGGAGTGGGCAGTCCTTAGACACATATAATTATCACAAGGAATCAGTATGATGCAGTGTGACAAAGCT